>NC_059284.1:2244575-2247075 GCF_017591435.1 Portunus trituberculatus
CAAGTGCTTCTTAACACCTGTCAGACTGACACCTCTAGCCTACAATCTACTACAATCAATATATGATGTGTACAGCACATCCGGTGATGTACACACAAGCCCAGACACCACCAACTGTTGACAACAGCTATACACAGAATCCAGATACTCGTCACCGACAAGTCTGGCGGACGACAACTACGCACCACTGGCCGAAATGAAGCTTCTCATCATTCAATAGTGTGCGTGGCTACAACCACTACAATACAGTATACTACTGAAACTATACAAAAGATGGTGGGGGCACACAGGCGGCCACAAAACCACACTACCAACAAACAAACAGGACGAGAACAGAGCTTGTCTCTCGTCCGCGCCGCTACCCCACGAGTGGACAACGCACGAGAAATGCAGCCCCAACCGGCCACATTTTCTCAGAACAACAAGCCCGTTGTTCTAACAGTCACGGTCTACCCAGTAGCAAGCCAGCTGCTCAACAGGAGAGCACAACTCCCAGACCAATGACTTATGAGTACTGCTAAGGCACAGTTCAGCCACACGTGTCTCTTCCTGTGCCGAGATCGTACGTGTTAACTCCGCTGAAGACTGGCCGGTACTATAAACAGTATACCACTGATACTACACAACAGATGGTGGGGGCACACAGCCGCCCATCAAACACACTGGTGACCACGGGTACCAACAAAACAAACAGGACGAGACAAAGCGGGTCTCTCCGCGTCGCCACACCCAAGTGGACGAACGCACGAGAAATGCAGTCAAACTTACTACACCTCTCCTAGAGCAACAAGCCCGTTGCTCTAACAGTCACGGTCTACCCAGTAGCAAGCCAGCTACTCAACAGGAGGGCACAACTCCCAGACCGATGACTAATGAGTACTGGTAACGCACAGTCCAGCCACACGTGTCTCTTACTGTGCCGAGAACGTACGTGTTAACTCCGCTGAAGACTCTCCGCGTACTATGGACGAACGCACGAGAAATGCATACTACTACACTAGAGCAACAAGATGGTCTAACAGGGTCACCCAGCAAGCCAGCTACCAACAGGAGGGCACAACTCCCAGACCGATGACTAATGAGTACTGGTAACGCACAGTCCAGCCACACGTGTCTCTTACTGTGCCGAGAACGTACGTGTTAACTCCGCTGAAGACTGGCCGAGTGGACGAACGCACGAGAAATGCAGCCCCAACCGGCCACACTTTCTCAGAACAACAAGCCCGTTGTTCTACACAGCCACGGTCTACCGAGTAACAAGCCAGCTACTCAACAGGAGGGCACAACTCCCAGACCGATGACTAGTGAGTACTTTGAAAGCCCAGCCAACACGCGTCTCTCTCACTGTGCCAGACCGACGAGAAGGGTGTCTATCTCCGCTGAAGGCTAACTCTGTACTGAGTCCCGCTTGGAACAAGAAGCGAGAAGAGGGAGGTGGATTGTCTGCTCAGCAGAACAGCCCGAGGGGCCCGCGATGGGTAGCCATAGGCTACGTATATAATGAAATGATAAATTAAAGGGGATTAAGACGGTGCCCATCACACGCCCTCCCTTAAAAGAAAAAATTTTGGAAACAAAACATTTACAAATTTTATTTTTTAAAGGCCTGGAACTGATTAAAGGGAATGGCCCCGGGACAGACAATTGGCCACAACATTGTCTGCTCCTCTTATATATCTGACTATGACATTGTACTCCTGGGCTCACTCGGTATGGGGGCCATTTGACAGGCTTTTCGCCTCCAACATCAATATCGTGTTCTATCAACTGTGTCCTGCCCGGGACACTGCTAAACACTGAAGAGTACCTCCTCAGCCGTCGAAGCAACTCATCTTGCTGATCCCCTAAATGTTCAACCTTTTTTCTCAAGAGATAGAGGCTATTCCGTTCCCACTGCCCTGTAGGAATAACAGGTTCAGGCCCAATAACTTTTGGAGCCTCTCCCTCCCCGCAGAAAAATAAAACTGAAGATGCCTCTTGCACGGCAGAACTAAAAGAGCCCTTCTGGCTAGTAGAACGAAAATAGGGCTTCAGCATGTTAACGTGACACAGCTGAGCCCTCTTGCGCCGGTCAGGAGTGATCACTAGGTAGTCCAGGTCACCTACCTTCTTCTCTATAAAATAGGGGCCACTATAGCAGGCAGCAAGCGGCTGGCCCTGAAGTGGTAACAGCACAAGCACTTCATCTCCAGGGGCAAAACTCCGATACTCGGCCCTTCGGTCATAATACCCCTTCATACTCTGCTGGGCCTTACACAGGTGGGCCTGCGCCACCTCTAATGCCTTGGCTAATCTTTCTCGACTGCTCATGAGGCTCTTAAGCAGTGAGACAGGGCGCTCAGGCGACGGCTGACACCAAGCCTACCGAACAATAAAAAGAATAAATCACGCCTCGCTGTCGACTTTCATAATATATATATATATATATATATATATATATATATATATATATATATATATATATATATATATATATATATATATATATATATATATATAT
>NC_059284.1:2249575-2284575 GCF_017591435.1 Portunus trituberculatus
AGGCACACAGCCGCCCACCAAACACACTGGGGACCACGGCCACCTACAAACAAACAATCAGGCCGAGACAGTAACGTGTCTCTTCGCGTCGCCACACCACGAGGGGACGAACGCAAGACAAGAAATGTAGACCCAACCGGCCACACTCCTTAGGGCAACAAGCCCGTTGTCCTACACAGCCACGGTCTACCGAATAACAAGCCAGCTACTCAACAGGAGGGCACAACTCCCAGACCAATGACTTGCGAGTAACAAGAGAAGCCCAGCAACACGAATCTCCCTAACACTGTGCCAGACCGACGAGAGTGCGTGTCTATCTCCGCTGAAGGCTACCTCTGTACTAATGTGAAGCTCGCAGGCGCACAAAATGGTGGAAACAAAGAGTATCTCCTCAGGAACTCCTTCTCCTCCTGTACCTGTTATGTGTAACAGGGCGAGGCTTTAATACCCCCTAGAGAAACCGCCCACAAGGACAATTCCACCCACTTCTCTATGAAGTATTAATGCATCTCCACACGCCTTGTCCACAGACTCTGATAACTCACAGACTGGAACAACACGCGCGGTATATTATATTACTATACTATCCTACTACAACAAGTGCTGACTAACACCTGTCAGACTGACATGCCTGGCCTACTACTACTGCAATATATGATGTGTACAGCACATCCGGTGGTGTACACACAAACCCAGACACCACCTACAGGTGACAACCACTATACAAGGAGTCCAAATACTCGTCACAGCTAGTCTGGCGGACGACAACTACACACCACTGGCCGACATGAAGACTCTCAACCTTCAATAGTGTGTGTGGCTACTACCACTTCAATACAGTATACGACTGAAACTATGCAAAAGATGGTGGGGGCACACAGCCGCCCACCAAACCCCACTGGTGACTACAACCACCAACAGCAAAAACAGGACGAAACAATAACACGTCCCTCCGCGTTGCTCCACCCGAGTGGACGAACGCACGAAAAATGCAGCCAAACTTACTACACCTCTCAGAGCAACAAGCCCGTTGCTCTAACAGTCACGGTCTGCCCAGTGGCAAGCCAGCTACTCAACAGGAGGGCACAACTCCCAGACCGATGACTAGCGAGTACTGGTAACGCACAGTCCAGCCACACGTGTCTCCTACTGTGCCGAGAACGTACGTGTTAACTCCGCTGAAGACTGGCCGGTACTATAAACAGTATACTACTGATACTACACCAACAATGGAGGGGGCACACATCCCACCAAACCACACTGGTGACCACGGCCACCTAGAAAACGACAATCAGGACGAGACAGTAACGTGTCTCTCCTCCGCGTCGCCACTCACAAGAGGGGACGAACGCAAAAACACGGGAAATGCAGCCAACCCTGCTTCACTTCCCTTGGAACAACAAGCCCGTTGCTCCACAGTGTCACTGCCTAACCAGCAGCAAACCAGCTACTCAAAAAGGAGGGCACAACTCCCAGTCCGAGACTGGTGAGCACCCAGAACAGCACAGCAACACGTGTCTCCACCCTGTGCCAGAAACTAAGAGCACACGTGTCTACCTCCGCTGAAGACTGGCTGGTTACTTCTCAGAACAACAAGCCCGTTGTTCTACACAGACACTGTCTACCGAGTAACAAGCCAACTACTCAACAGGAGGCACAACTCCCAGACCAATGACTAGCCCAACCAACACGCGTCTCTCTCACTGTGCCGGACCGACGAGAAGGCTAACTCTGTACTGAGTCCCGCTCGCAACGAGAAGCGAGAAGAGGGAGGTGGGTTGTCTGCTCAGCAGAACAGCCCGAGGGGCCCGCGATGGGTGTCCATAGGCTACGCATATAATATAATTAAATAAAGGGGAAATAATGCGGTGGCCCTCACAATATATATACACAGCAATTTGCTGTGGCCTTAGACTTATCAATAGCTATTGTTAGAGTCTAGCACAATGTTTTCATCTCTTAAATTATCCTTCAACTGGTTCTATCTTTCTCTCTGCAACCTCATCTCAAATTTCCTTGCCGACCTTCCTATTGGTACGGTGGTAGATGAGCACTGTTCTCCTAAATCTATTAACAGTGGCGTTCCTCAGGGTTCTGTCCCGTTACGCGTTATCTTCCTATTATTCGTCAATGATCTTCTGAACCAAACTTCTTACCATATCTACTCCTACATTGATGATATCGATGTGCACTTTATCACTTTTTTTTTTTCAAAACGACCAATCCTTCAATATGTCAACATATCACAGAACACCACCACAGAACGCCTGAATTCTGCTCTGATTTCTGATCGTGTTAGAGAAAACTTAGTAGTGTTCAATGCCTCAAAAACCTAATCCCTCTTACTTACCAACTCAACACATTCTTTAACACAACTATCCTCTCTTCTCCAATGACACTTGACTACCGCCCTCTTTTACACTGAATACCCTGGCTGTCCTTTATTTATAGCTTATCTAAACTGAAAACTACACATTTCTTCTCAAGCTATTTTTATTTTATTTTTTTTTACAACTCCAACAGTTAGCTTAGTACAGAGGCATTATCCTTCCTAGTATCTTGTGGTTTTAGTACTCGCATTGTTTTATTAGATAGTGTGAAATCAAAAGCTTTTCGTCTTATCCTCTCCTATTACTGACTGTCTCCAGCTTCTTTTTTCATAATCGTAATGTTGCATCTCTTGCTATTCTATATCACTATTTTCATGTCAACTCTTCTGATTTTGCTAACTGCATGCCTCCCTCTAAGTGTAGTTCTTCTTTTATAATTTTTGTTGCCTTTGGCTAGATTTCCCCTCTTACATACAAGAAAAAAAATTTCCTTGCAGTGAGATCACCTCGCCAAGAAGTTGTCTTTCATCATTTGAATTAATCCCCCTTCCTTTCTTATTTTGTTTTGAAACTCACACATAACATTGCGGGATGGTGGCGCAAGAGCTCAGTATAATTTACATTTTTCCACGTGCATTAGTGTCCATGAGTATTTTCGCAAGTCGATACTCATTTAGTCTTTTTATGTTTTAATGCTATGCAGACGAGGAGCGCGTGGTGAGGGTTTGGATGATACCCGTTCTCCCTCCTCCCTTGCTTGGTCACGTGGGCCCGTGGGCCACAAAGAGAGAAGTCTCTTCAGTTCTTGAGTTAAGATCACAGAGGGGTCATTGTGTGTCGATGGCGAGCGCACTAGGGAACTTGGTAGAGTGTCTGGGCTTAAAATACTTCTGGTCCTTGAAGCTTAACTATGCTTTGAGGACAGGGAATACTAACTGCAAGGCGGACAGTGGCGTTTGTTGTCTTTCCAATTCCAGCGCGTTTAGGGTGCTGGTCTTGTCAGGACTTGACTTTAACCCGTAGAATCCGATCAAAGGTGCATGGCTATCCCTCCGTGATCCGGCTACATCACGAAATTATCGAGTGTTACAGAATTGAATGGAAATACTTTTATCATCAATAGACTGGTAAAATATTTCGTCAATACTGACTTTAGTTTCGCGCAACAAAGCCTTGAAGCTGGAGAGTGGCGAGAGTTGGCAACTTCCACCCCGGCCTCTGGAGACAGGAACAGGAGGGCAGACGACCTGCCAGACAAATGCTTGTGGAGAGAGCTTGCCAGGAAGAAAGTGAACACGACGCCGAATTCACCTCAAGGAACTGGTTACCATCGAGAAAACGGGGAAAGATACTGCTCCCAGGCAGGATCAGATCACGTACACGATGATCAAGATGTGCGGAGAAAGGACAAAGAGGACTATTCTCTCCCTGATAAATGCTTCCTGGCGCCAAGGCAAGCTGCCCAACGCCTGGAAACATGCCACTGTAAGACCGATTCCCAAGCCAAAGGACCCAGGCAATCCAAGGCCCATTCACCTTCTCAGCTGCGTCAACAAGACAGCAGAAAAACTTGTGCGCAGAAGGTTGGAGTACAGAATTGGATATCTACACCCGCAGCTCTTCGCCTTTACCAGAGGAGTCGGTACTGCTGAAAACTTAGCCGGGATCCTTAGCACCATCGACGGCCACCCCACAATCATAGTCTTCCTAGATCTCGAAAAGGCTTTCGAGCTCATAAACCCACTGACCATACTGGAGACCCTTCTCCAAGAAGGAGTCCAGGGCAGACTGCTAAGGTGGATAAAAGACTATGTAACAGACAGGGAGATTACCATCACATTCCAGGGTAAAACATCACAGAGCCGAATACTTGAAAACGGGACTCCACAGGGCGGGATCCTATCTCCACTGCTTTTCAATATAGTGATGGAACAACTCGTCAATATTGACTTTGTGGCAGGCGTAAGACTGCTATGCCCAAAGAGCCTTACGCCAAATTGAGCAAGCCTGCACACAACTAGGTCTCAAAATAAACCCCAGGAAAAAAAAAGCCATGAGTGTGAAGGACAGGCGAATACCAGACCTCCAGCTGCAAATACAAGGTACAAACATAGAATGGGTGACGGTCCATCAATGCCTCAGGATATATTTCGACCACCAGCTACCCTTCAAACCCCATATCAGAAGGCCAGCTTCTCCCAAAAACCTAAAACGTCATGGCCAGGTGCCGAACCGTAAGTGGGCCAGGACCTATGCGCTGTCGCGCTGTCGCGCATAGGCCAGCTTCTCCCAAAAACCTAAAACGTCTCTGGTCCAAGGACCTTTGAGATATAATAGACACCGCTATCTCTACCGCGACAGCGGTAGAGGTAGCGGTGTCGTAACTCAAGTCAAACTAGGGCACTCTACAAGCAGGTGCCGCACGGTGAGCGGCACCAGGCAGTCATCACAGTAAGGTTGAGGGTCCCTGGTCAACAGGTACCTTTGTGTAAGGTACGTGTGACCTATACGCAGTCGCGCCAATAAAGTCTGTGCACGGCGATCCCGGACATGGGTGTATGTCCACTGAGGGATAGTGGAAGTAGTGATCTCTCCCATTTTCGAGGTTGCGACCCCGTTAGCCATCTCCTCTGCCAAATTGCTGCAACCGCCACACGAATTAGATGAAATACATCTCGAAACGGAACAGGGCAGGAGATGGAGCGCGACTTGCTGCCTCTTTAGCGAGGCGATCTGCGTGTTCATTCCTGGAACACCAACGTGACCAGGGACCCAACAGAACCCAACACGATATCCTCGTTTGGTAAAGATATAGCCACTCCAGGGCTGATAAAACCAAAGGGTTAAGGGAGATAGTGCAAGAGAGAGCAGTAAGAGCACTGCGACAGTCACTAAAAATTGTAAAAGACGAAACCGGGAGAGTAAAATTATCTGTAAAGCTAGGACTATGGCAGACAGCTTCACAGTAAAGACGGATGCCACTGAAGGAAGGCTGTCAGACCGATAAAAAGAGGAGAAAATCACACTAAACCCAACGCCTGCGTCAGATTTGGAACCATCAATAAAAACAGGGATATCATCAGAATGGATAAAAAGTGTTCTAAAAACCGTGTGTGGGACAGAGCTGGCAGAAAATCCTTCTTGCCATCCATGGCAGGAGGGCATAATAGACAACAGGAAGCTGCCAATAACCAACTCGTGGGAGCCGGAAAGATTGGACAGGAGTGGGGTCGATAGATAAGTCCGCCATGATATTTGCGACTCGAAGGCCAAAAGGTTTAGGAGACTCGGTCGAGTGACATACGCCTGCGAACGCAAGTCCCGCAATATTGACAAACAAGGGACAGAATCAGGGAGACGGTGGGTGCGAAACCAACACCGGAGCATCGAAGACTGGCGCCGGAGGTCGAGCGGCCAGAAACCAGCATCCACTAGAAGGCTAGGTATTGGAGATGTCCGAAATGCACCCGTAGCCAAGCGGACCCCAGCATGATGCACGGAGTCAAGCGTGCGTAGTCGTGCATCCGTTGCGGATGAGTAGATCTCACAGCCGTATTCCAGCTTGGGAAGTATAAGTGTACGGTGAAGAAGCAGCAACGTGTCCCTGTCCGCACCCCAAGAGGTGTGACTTAAAACCCGAAGAAGGGATAATGCCTGCCGACAAGACGCCTTAAGAGAACGGAAATGGGAACCCAGGTGAGACGGTTGTCAAACAAAAGGCCAAGATATCGAGTCGCCTCCACGCATGAGAGGCGTCTATTGGCGAGGTATAAATCAGGGTCTGGATGGACACCACGGTTGCGACAAAATGCATGGCTACGGTCTTCGAGGTGGAGAATCGAAAACCGTTCATGTTGGCCCAACTGGACACCCTATTGATCGCCAGTTGGAGCTTGCGCTCAATCAGTGACATCCTAGCAGCAGCAAAGAAATACATAAATCATCAACATATAAGGAGCTGTGAATGCCATCTGGGAGAGTATCAATAACACCATTTATGGCGACTGCGAATAGTGTAACACTAAGAATACTTCCTGTGGGACACCATCATTTAGAGCAGTAGCCTCGGAGAGAACACTCCCACTCGAACCCGTAAAAGACGTCTGGATAAAAACTGCTGGATAAAAATAGGAAGGTGGCCACGAAGGCCAAAATTAAACAAAGACTGTAAAATGCCATGACACCAAGCCGTGTCGTAGGCCTTCTCCAGGTCAAAAAGACTGTTACTTGATGGTGGTGATTAGCGAAGGCCTCACAAATAGAAGACTCTAGGGATAAAAGAGCATCAGTAGTAGACCTCATCTTTCGGAAGCCGTACTGTACCGATGACAAGTACTTCCCCTCTCCAAGTACCACAGGAGTCTTACATTTACCATCTTTTCTAACACTTTACAAATGCAAGATGTCAAAGATATAGGACGGTAGTTCGTAGTCCCAGGCTTCGGAGAGAATTATGCCACAGCCCGATGGAAAGTCACCGGTATGCCAAATCTTGCAGGAGCTGTTTGCCATGACCGTAACCAGGAGAAGAGTAGCACTGGGAGAAAGCACTGAAGAGGACGAGAAACATTAAAACTCCTCACCCTAAGATTGATAGGACCGATATGAACACGGTCAGGAAGGGTGGAACCAAAAAAAGGTGAGAAGGACCATGTTGGAGGAGTTCCTCATCTTAGTCACCTTTTCAGAACTGAGCTAGGACACATTGCTAGTATTTCCTCACTCGACGGAAATTCATAAAGATCTTGACTATAAACACAACCTTTACTATAATTAAAGGTGGGATGAGCCATTACGGTCTCAAACACGCTGTCAGAAGGGCATGGGAGATGTTGCAACATCCTTGCCTGCGTGATATCATTAGCTCGCATTAGCACCCCTTTACCGTACTTCTTCAGATTTCCCTCAGGAATCGTGCCGATCTCTTTGGACAGGTACCGGGAGGCATGGATGAAATTCCACGCCCATTTCTGTAGTACGCCACAAACCAACGTGGAGGCGGGATCTGGCGGACTTCTGGAACTGAATTCTCTAGATAGTTTTCAAAAACATTTGGGATGTAATCCATGTCACTGTCTGAAATATTACGTTATTGCATAAATTGAGTTTTAATGCCAGAGCCGGCAAGGGGCAGAGATGCTACATGTACATAAGCCAAACGGGCCTCATCACATGACAGAAACGTCATATAGCAGCGGTTAGATGGAAAGTCCTTATCATAAACAAGTCGAATGCGAACAACCGTGCCATACACCTTGAGAAGTGAATGCAAGGCGTGATAGGAAAATGATGGATTAACATTTATCATCAAAAAGGAGTCATATGCAGCAGAAATGCGTCCCTCAGAAGAACTCCCAGAACAGGAGACTGCTGTGGGAGGCCCTTGTGGAGGGGAATCCTCCTTCCTTACTCAGACCTGAAGATGACGTCTCGTGGGCTAGGTCAGCCACCTCACGAGAACCTGAAAGTTTTTTGTGTTTTCCCATAAGCAAAACAGTTACACAAAAAATAGCTCCAGGGGCAAGAGAAACCACCTACTGGGACTACAATTGGAGGGAGCGCTGGCTGCCGTAGACGGGGTACATCGTCCCCATGCGGACCAGTCGTTTTAAAAAAAGGCCCCACATGATACGAATGTTTGTCCACGACAGAGCTGAGACCCCCCTCCCAAAGCATCCCAGCCTGGACACCCAACCATCCAGCACAGGACGGCCCCTATTGGGCGATCCCTCCAGCGGGTGGCTCCGCTGGTCCACTGGCAGCCTACGTAGGAACCATTTAGTCTGGCCCCTCACTGGCGACCTTACTAGCATAGGTAGCCCTCTCCCCTCGAAAGGGCAGAGAGCAGCCCCTCTAGCCTAGGCCTAAGCCCCTGGGGGTGACGTGGTAGCCTAGCTCGCCAGGTCACAGGGACACTGGACAAGCCTTCGTATGCAAAGGAGAACCGCATCTGTGGAGGATTTCAGACCACGACAAGGCGGTTCCCATCTGGACGGGAAATTCAAGACAACATCGAGCTCACAAAATACTGCGACGAACCACAGACTCATCTACTCTACCATTGGTTGCTGGGGTGCACCAATACTGCAGAACACCGAAGTGACGCTGAGGCCTCACACCGACCCCAACACAGCTGAGGTCAGAGAGGAAGCTGTCCGGATACTGAACACACTTTTCGAACACACTCTGACACCTTGCACAATATTGTAACACATTTCCCTCCGCCTTGTTGTATATATGATTAGTTAGCTTAGAATTTAGAGGACCATGCTGTGATGATATTTCTTAGCTTCTTAGTTTCAGCTCCGGGCCGCTATACAGCACATGGCCCGTTTTAGGAGATATATTTGTATATATTAATGTTAAGTTATATATATGTATTGTTCTCCTGAATTAATCTTAAAAAAAAAGTAGTAGTACTACCGCTAGTAGAAGGCTGAGTAGTAGCAGCAGTAGTAGTAGTGCTAGTAGAAGAAGAAGTAGTTTGGAGAGAGACAGTGGTGGTGATAGGTTGTGTGGTAGGCTGAGTGAGTGAGTAGATAAGGCACGCGCTGTCCTCTTACCTCTCCCTTGTGGTCGACCTCGCACAGTCGACCTGCTTGCTTGACTTGCAGACAATCTACGGGAAGTCTTGGCACCCCTTGAAGCTGCAGGGGCACCAGTAGAAGCCGTAGGTATCAATTCAGAAGCGGATAATGGTGTAGGTTGGGTGGTGGTGGTAGGAATCTCTATAACGAGGCTCGACTCACTTCCTCACCCTCTCGTTGCCCTACGAGGCCTTACGGGATGAGATTCTTTCATCCTCACTCTCACTAGAATATACTAGCTTTTTTTTCGCGGTAAATCTATAGAACAGCAACTCCTTACATATTCTTCTCTATTACCCCCCTTCCCCAAAAAAAGCTTGGGGCACGTGGGAAATCGAGGGTTTTTGGGGGGGAGAGCCAAAAGAGGTGAAATATGGCGATCTAGAAAAATCTAAGGACAAAAACCTAACCTAACGTAACAGATCTCTGTGCACCTATCTGCCCAGCTGTGCCCCACCTACGAATACATACACCAAATTCCCATTGGCGCAGCTTGTGGTGTTAAGAGGTGGTGGCACGTCATTGGACAAAAGAACTATAGACACAATAAGAATCCTATTCACCAGTTACCCACAAACCCAGGGTGTGAACAACAGACAGTCACTTCCTGTTACCCACAAACCCCAGATATATACAAAAGACAATAGCAATGTTTACTATTTGGACTTAGACTCTGAGTGACGTCTCTAATTTCAGTGAGGCAATGTGACATAACGGTGTGTGACCCCCAAACAAGACCACAAGGTACGTGTTCTCCATTAACTACTCATTATTTTGTGTTATTATTGCACGGATTAGAGAGGAGGTCCTATTCTAAAGATTTACGCTAGAGGAACCATTTTCAGTAACAAACCTAACACAAAACCGCAAATATGGCGCGCAACTGAGAAGCGCCAGTGTACTCCACGCACGACACTGGCAAATTGAGCGTGGTAGGCCTAGTTTCAATTTCTCTTACCAGGAGTGTAGTAAGAGGGTAGGAGTACCAGTGTAATAATTTTGACAGCGTTACCAATTAAAGCGCATTTGTGGTGCATTGCTAAATATCGGACTAGTGTACCAATTCCACCCGGGTGGCGTATCGGACTTAACGAGTTAAGTACTTTAACATGGTATGAATGTGGATGGTTTGTCTGTCTTTCTCAAGAGGTTGGTAGTTCATATCCTATTACAATCCTCAAATACCTCAGTCTCAGGTCAGCCTTAGTCTCAGGTCAACCTTCCTACCTCAAGGTTCAATCTAATTTAATCCACCTGCTCAGCATTGACCAACATCAAAAGAAGAAGCGAGGAAGGAAGGCCCGTAGGTGGTTTGTTAGGTCGTGGATTGCGCAGAGGGAATAGTATGGCCTCTATCACCAACGTATGGCACACTTCCAAGAATATGACTGATTCCTACAGATATTACTTGTGGGTTGACAACGCCATGTTCAACGAAATACTGCAGTGAATTACACTTCATATAAGTAGACAGGACAAATTATTGGAGGAAAGCAAAGGAACCAAGGCTACGTTTGGCTACGTTGCGCTTCATGGTCACAGGGGAGGCCAACAAAAACTTTATCGATTTACTTTCTTGTTTATCGTGTTATTATCGTTCAAGACGACTTTCAATTGTGATTCACCCCAACACAACCTCTTTTACGGCAAAGACACCTTGTATGCCAGGGATGGTGTACATTTTATCACGCCAATGCGCTTTTTTTCGTTAGTCAGGAAAGAGAAAGGGCTTCTGAGATTCATAAAGAGGAGAGAATAATTAAATTTATAAAAATAATCAGCTTAATAAATGTGAGGAATAGTTTAAGTGCGTATTACAAGAACTGTAGGAGTATTTTAAATAAGATAAATCTGCTTAGAGGAGGAGCTTGTTTTGAAAATTTTGATATAATTGCGTTAACATAAACCTGGTTAGATATGTCACGGAAAGTATTTGATCAGGAGGTGAAAATTGATGGTTATACACTTTTTCATAAGGATAGGGAAAAGAAAAGAGGGAGGGGAATAGCGTTGTAGTTAAGGACACATTACAATGTTTCATAAGCAACAGAGTTAAGGCAGATAGCAAAACAGCGTCTCTAGAAGTAGATAGATATTAAAGACGGGTCACAATCAATAGTAATGAGTTTAGAGTACATGCCACCTAACGCTTCAAACCAAATAAACTCTTCACTATGGGAGAAAATAAATACAGCAACCAGGTACAGTAAGCTATTTGTGGTGGGGGTTTTCAATTATAAGAATGTTGATTGGAGCATGATGGTGGGCAATAAGAAAGCGTAAGAATTTCTTAGGGTCATTCAGGATAATCTTTTAAACCAAGTCATTTTAGAACCCACAAGAGGAAATAATATCCTAGATTTAATTCTAACACACAGGGAGGAGGCAGTTGCAGGGAGGCGGTGGCATAGTGGATAAGGTGGTGAGCGTGGGATCGGGCAGACGTCCACGCGTAGGTTGGAATCCCACCACGTACAGCCTCAAAACACTTTGCCATTTGTCGAGTGGTTTAAGTTACCTACATATCACCATGATACCCAGGTTCTAGGTGGTTACATTCAAGATGAGCTTGGGCGGTGATATGGACCCTAATATGGGTACCACTATAAATAAAATTGCCTGCGCCACTAATGGGCCGAAGCTGAACAGCGCTTCCCATACACTCTTTAAGTGTGCCTACAGGCGCTATAGGCCTTACCGTAAAAAAAAAAAAAAAAAAAAAGTTACGGAGGTGGGGGTTGGCAGCCAGATAGGTAACTGTGACAACAATGAATACGGTATACATTGAACAGGCATGAAACTTCTCGAAAAAAAGAAGCACTAGGAAAGTATCTGACTTTAGGAAGGCTAATTTTGATGGCTTAAAGGGGTATTTACAAGGAGTCGAATGACAAGAGACAGACAGGAAGGTCAAGCAAGGTCCAGAAAGCAAGTGAGAGAAGATAGACAGGATCAGAGAGGTGGGGTGACGTGTGATGTCAGAGGAAGGGAGAGGTAGACGGGTCGGGTTGTAGAATCTGGCAAAGGACAGGACGAAAGGAATGGAGTGAGATTGATAGGGCCAGGGCAGATGAGGGTGTGTGAGATGTATAGCCACATTATTGATAAATTACGTAGAGATTAGATAGCTGACATTCCATATAAAGAAATAAAATCACAAAGCAACAACCCTAAGCGGATGACAGATAGATTAAAACAATGCATATGATGGAAGAGAAAAAAAAAAAAAAAAAAAAAAAATATATATATATATATATATATATATATATATATATATATATATATATATATATATATATATATATATATATATATATATATATCAGAGACTAAAGGCAGGAGATGAGGTTTTAAGGCCAATGTACAATGAATAAGTAAAAACAATTTAGAAGTTACGAGGAAAGTTAAAACCGAATATGAACTGAGGATAGCTAGCCATGCAAAGACAGATCCCAAGGATTTTTTTCAGTTATATAAGACGAAAATCAGACAAGAAATAAGTCCCTTAAGGACAGCAAATGGGGAGATGGTTATTTCTGGGGAAGAGATTAGTAGAATTATGAAGTAGTATTTTTTAACTGTCTTCACACAAAACATAGGGAATCCCAGATAGTGAACAGATCTTTAGGGCAGAGGATAGATAAATGCTGACAGATATTTATATAACTAAGGGGATAGTAGAACAGGAGATAGATAGGCTAAAGAAATTCAAGTCGCCAGGATCTAATGAAATATACCCAAGGGTACTTAAGGAGTGCAAGGTTATCAGTTACCCATTAGCAGGAAAGGTACATATAATGTGGAAAAAAGCTAACGTAGTACCCATATTTAAGAAGGGATATAAAATCCTAACGTCTAATTACAGGCCTGTCAGCTTAACTTCAATTGTGGGTAAATCAATGACATCAATAATAGCAAAAGACATTAGGGAACACCTAGACAAACACGGCTAGATAAATCAGTCACAAATGGCTTTATGAAGGGAAAGTCGTGCCTTACAAACTAGTTGAGTTTTTTTTTTTTTACAGTAAAGTTAATGAGGTGGCAGATAATGGTGATAATTATGATATTCTATACTTGGATTTCATTAAAGCCTTTGACAGGGTACCTCACCAGAGGCTCTTAAAAACATTAGAGCGCAGGGGATAGATGGTAGAATATTAGACTGAATTAAAGTGCAGTTAGGTGATAGGCGACAGAAGGTAGTAATTAATGTATTTAATTCCGAGTGGGATCAAGTAATTAGTGGCGTGCCACAGGCTTATTATTTTTAAAATACATTAATAATTTAGTATTGGAATTAGCAGTGATATTAGGAAATTTGCAGACGACACGAAGATAGGTAGATTAGTTAGGTCAGATTTAGATGCCATTGCTTTGCAGGCAGATTTAGATAAGATGAAAGAATGGATATATAAATAGCAAATGCAGTTCAATATTAACAAGTGCATGGTACTAAGAGTAGGTAGAGATAATTCACACAATAGGTACAAGATAAATAACGAGGCACTAGAAAGTTAATGTATGAGAAAGATTTAGGAGTCAGAGGTAGCTGTGATCTCGGTCAAAGGAACCAATGTAGTGAGGCTAGAAATAAGACGAATAAGGTACTAGGGTTCATTTTTAGAAGTATTAAAAGCATATGTTCCGAAGTAATACTAAAATTATACTTGGCGCTGGTCAGGCCACATCTTGACGATGCGGTACAGTTCTGGTCCTTACATTATAGAAAGGATACAGCTCTATTGGGGTCAGTGCAAAAGTAGATGTCTAAAAAAGATACAGGGGATGAGGGATAGTCTTTATGAAGCGAGACTGAAGAAACTCAATCTGCATTCCTTAGAGAGGCGTAGGTTAGGAGGAGCCATGATAGAAGTATTTAAGTGGTATAAGGGTTATAACAAAGGAGACATGAAGGAAGTTCTTAGGATTAGTAGCCAGGACAGACCCAGACATAATGGGTTTAAACTTGAAAAGTTCAGGTTTAGGAGAGAAATGGAAAGAGTCTGGTTTTTAAAGAGTGGTTTATGAATGGAACGGACTCAGTAGTTATGTAGTCAGGGTGAGTCAATAGGGAGCTTTAAAAAAAAGATTAGATACTGTTACGAGAAGATCAAGATCAAGCGGAAGTGGAAGATGACGTCACCTCGCCGGCCGCCTATCCTGGGGCTCAGGAGTATCACGTGACATGTAGCAGCCCTGGGATTGGTGGCGGAACAGTTTGGGAGACAGAGAGAGTGGCGAGAGAGCTCTGGAAAAGAAGCCCACGCGTCGCCGAGACTGCCTCCTGTACTTGTGTGTGCTTTTGTAAGCTGGAGCGAGGCGTCAAGAAGCCTTCCGAGGGCCGACAAGAGGCCCGGGGTGCCAAGCTACAGCGTAGGACTACTGTGTAGTGTAGGAAACGGAGAATAGAGGGCCAGAAGCCGACAAGACAGTGTGTTTTACTACCCGCCTTCTGAGGGGAGCCAGGGGAGAACACAGGGAGCGCCGCAGGGTAAGTTTACCGTCACGTACGCAGGAAGCACCGGACCCTTAAAGTGTAAGTGTGACGGCCCACGGGGTGGTGAAGTTACAATACGTTCATGGATAGGGATGATAGATGGAATTAGGTAGCTTTATTCATATAGTGAGTGCCACGTGCCCTCTTGCAGTTTCCCTCTTTACTTATCTTATGTTTTTATAACGTGTTATTGTTGTGCTAAGTTCGTTATGTTATCGTTCCATCATCGTTTGGCTTCCACTCGGTTTACATGCTATCATCTGGATTGTCGTACAATTTTGGACAGCCACGAATACGACGAGTATGCATCGAATACAATGAACCCCACACGACAATCATACGAACGGACACCGATAGCTATACAATAGGTTTGTAACTTTTTTTTTTCGACTAGAAATTGCGAAAAAAATAAGGGTGCACCATTTTTACAGGATGAATCGGGAAAAAAAGCACGACAAGCACGATACACACTAGACTGTCACTCGATGTTTCACGACCCTAGAATTTTTTTACACAATGTTCAATGATAGTATTTTATTTATTTATTTATTTTTCTGTAAGTCATGTTGATTCGTGGCGCGGTCACCTAACATTGTGTATGGAATGCGACCTATAGGCCAATGTCAGTAATTGTGTCTCATGACCTGGACAAGACGAGTGATGGGCCCATGTCCGTGCCTCCTCGAACGTTTATAACTCACCGTTCCTTGTAAGATTGGATTGGTGTCGTCCATTTTTGTGCCAAAAGCACAGTAGAGATTGCTGGGGTTAAGTATCCCAAAACTATATTGAGAGACAGCCACACAGCAGACGCTGCGCAGAAACATCACCGGGAGGCGAGTTGTCACCGGAAAGGGGAATTGGTGCCATGGAGAGCTTCATGTCGGAGATTTGCGTTGAACGCCTGAATGTGACTGCGGAGATGACGGTCCCATTAGCGGATGATCTGCCAGTATTGGGTGTTGATTTCCTTCTGATGAATGACATGGCACGTGGATTTATTCAGGTATAGTACTAATTTACGGAACTGGTTCTAGATGAGGAGGCTGTTGAGTTATAATGTTACTCTCTGAAAAGCAAGGCGAGCGGGAGACGTTTTTGAGGTAAAGAACAATAATTTTGTTCTGCCCCAATCGGAAATACTAGAGTGATCTGTGGCTTCCATGCATGATCTGTTTACTACCTGGAGGACGTCTCTGAAGACATGTTGAGAAGTGCGCAAGAGTAGATAAAACAAGAAGTTTGATTTAGAAGATCATTGATGAATTATATAGTGGGTAGTGGGACAGAATCCTGAGAAACATCTCTGCTAACGGATTTATAACAGTGAACCACAACAATAACTGAAAGGTCAGAAAAGAAACCAGACGAAGTAGCAGAAAGGATAGAAGCCAAAGGAGATATTTGGAAATCAATATATTTTTTAAATATTGAATGTAACATATATATATAAAAAAAAAAAAAAAATCCAAAAGAGAGCAACCGAGACATATTAAAGAAAGATCACAAGTGGCGGTCTTGATAGAGACCATACTGACGATCATATAGAACAGTGGTTCTTAACCTTTTTACTACCACGCCCCCATCTAGGAACTGCTCTTTTCCTCCACGCCCCCCTTGCATCTATAGACAAATTTCACTCCCAGATTAAAAAGAAAAAAAATGGCTTTTTAGTCCATTTCCTAAGCATGAATTACATTAGTGAGATATTTGACACTGCTCTAAGCTACCAGATCTTGAATACATGGTTAGTGAGATATTAGACACTGATCTAAGCTACCATATCTTGAATACATGGTTAGTGAGATATTTGACACTGCTTCTTAGCTACCAGATCTTGAATACGTGGTCGAATGCTTGAGAGTGCACAACGTAAGTCCCCTTCAACGTTCAGGCTGTTTCTGTACTTGGTTTTGATAGCAACGAGCTCTTGTCATGAAAATAACCCATAAATGGAAAAACTTCTACTTTTCACCTGAGGCTCGTGCCCCCCTGAAATCACCTACTCCCCCTTAGGAGGCGCGCCCCAGGTTAAGAACCACTGATATAGAATATGAAGAAATGTATGTAGCTTTCTTTAGGCCACTAATATGGACCATAAATATAGAAAGACAGACATACAATATCATTATTATAATTATTATTTTTTAATAAGTGAAAGTTGTTCTTACATTGAGAGAGAAGACTAGCAAAAGCCCAAACCAGTGCCTTCTGAGAATACAGCATGATGCTCCGTCTTTTTGAAGTATTGAGGCTATCTTTCCCTTGTCGCCCACATGTTTGTTTCTGACACTTCCTGAAAAAAAAAAAAAAAAAAAAAAAAAAATATATATATATATATATATATATATATATATATATATATATATATATATATATATATATATATATATATATATATATATATATATATGCATTGAATATAATTGTCGTCCAAATAAGACGATGCAGAAACATTGCATCCAGCCTGACAAAACTTTATTATTACTGTTTCTTGAACGTTATGTGTGTGTGTGTGTGTGTGTGTGTGTGTGTGTGTGTGTGTGTGTGTGTGTGTGTGTGTGTGATAATACTAAAATAATATCAGTTTATTTGAAATGACAGCCAGTACAGAGCTGATCGTTGTACATATTACCCTATTTATACATATGACATTCATGCATCTTAATAAAGCCTATACAACTCCCATAGTGGCACCTATCTTGATGCATGGCGGCTATATATAGCACCAGATAAGCCTAGTGACCTAGTTCCGTGGTAATCAGGCCACCCCGTGTTTATTTGGATTGTTGGGACTTTCAACTTATGCAAGATACCTAATCACTGCTAGGTGAACAAGGGCCACACACATGCCTTGTCCAAATGACCTTTATATGATGTCTTGTGGATAGGAATTGAAACAACGCTTTCTTGATTGTGTGTGTGTGTGTGTGTGTGTGTGTGTGTGTGTGTGTGTGTGTGTGTGTGTGTGTATTAAGGTTATATTCAATAGAAAATATCATCATCTAGGAATGCTGCAAATACATTTTATATTCATGCAGGAAAGTATCCATAGCTTTACGTTACTTTTTTTTTCAGAACAAAAGCACTTATCACAGGATGTCCAATTGTTGCTTAACGCAAAGAGTTGTTTTTGCTTTATATCCTCATAAATGTTTTTTTTTTCCAAAAACTATAATCAAAATTTTGTTTCAAGGCATTTGTAGAACTCCAACTTTCAAACTTGGTATGGAACTGGATTGATCATAACCGTTCCTTTTCATTTATCTTATTTAAATCAAAATGAATTGACATTTATTATCTAACTCAAGGTTACATTTGTGAAGCATTCTGCCTTGCATTCTTATTATGAATAAATCTGCATTCCAAAAACGCACTACAAGTGAGTCAAACTTACAATTTTTCCATATGATGTATCCATAATCCGAGAACTGTTACAGCAGTAACAAAGAAGAAACTTAAAAACAAGACTGCCCACACCTGTGGAAATAAGTGAATAAATAGAAATAAATAAAAGTGGAAAGATAAACTTGCACAAAGCAACAGTTAACTTTGATTATGGTTTTTCCTCATTGATTTGAGACTTGAATCAGCAAAAATGTAAATTCTTCATTGAAATGTTCTTAATGGCTGAAATGCATATGTTAGCAAAAGATAAAGATGGTCCCAGTATGGAAATAGACAATCTTTGTTCTGAACATACGTTGCCTGCCCTTTCTCAATATGTACGCCTCCATGCCAGACACTATAATTTCTGTTATGCATTCAGCACAAAGAGATAAGTCTCTGACACGGAAACATTAATCATTCCAGAGAAAATCAGCATAATACCTCCTCAGGTCCCCCCAACTGGCAAAGGCGAAACGTCAGAGACACCTTCGCTTTGGGGGATCCTGAGGAATGATTGGAGAAAATAGGAAAAGGTACATAAATGAGATTGTGATAGGAGGATGTAGGGAGGTATCATCACCGTAGGAGTAGATCATTAATGAATAATAGGAAAAGAGTGGGTGACAGGACAGAATCCTGAGGAACTCCACTATTAATAGATTTAGGAGAAGAATAGTGGCCGTATACCATAACAACAATAGAACGGTCGGAAAGGAAACTTGAGATAAAGTTGCAGAAAGAAATATAGAAACCGTAAAAGGGTAGTTTTGAGATCGAAGCTCTGTGCCAGACTCTTTCGAAAACTTTTGTTATATCTAACGCTACAGCAAAAATTTCACCGAAATCTCTAAAAAGGATCTCCAAGACTCAGTAAGAAAAGCCAGAAGCTCAACAGTAGAACGGCCTTGACGAAAGCCAAACTGGCAATCAGATAGAAGATCGTGAATCGTCAGATTTTTAAGAATCTTCCTATTGATGATAGATTAAAAAACTTCAGACAAGCAAGATATAGGAAGGTAATTCTAGGGAATACATTAGTCACCTGTTTTAGAAATAGGTTGAATGTAGGCAAGCTTCAAGGAAGAAGGAAATGTAGAAGTCGACAGAGAAAGCTTGAAGAGTTTGGCTAGGCAAGGTGCAAGCACGGAAACACAGTTTCTGAGAACGATAGGAGGGTCAACATGAGGTCTATAAGCTTTCCGAAGATTTACGCCAATGAGGGCATGGAAAACATCATTATTAAGAATTTTAATTGATGGTATGAAATAGTCAGAGAGAGAAGGAGAGGGGGGAACAAACCCAGAATCATTCAAGGTAATTTTATTAGCAATGGTTTGTGAAAAGAATACAGCTTTAGAGATAAATTGATGGCAGTGGTGCCATCAGGATGGAATAAAGAAGGAAAGATGAAAAGGTAAAGTTATTGAGGATGTTTTTGGCCAGATGCTAAAAGTCTCTAGGGGAATTGGATGTTGAAAGTTTTTGGCATTTTCTATTTATGAAATGGTGTTTGGCGAGTTAAAGAACAAACTTGGTATGATTCCGGGCAGAAATATAAAGTGCATGAGATTCAGGAGATGGAAGGCTCAAGAATCTTTTGTGGGCAACCACTCTATCATGTATAGCACGAGAACATGTTGTTTACACCAAGGTTTAAAAGGTTTAGATTGAGAGAAAGTCAGAAATGTACGCCTCCATGCCAGATGCTATCACCTCTGTTATACGTTCAGTATACAAAGACGGGTCTCTGACACAGAAACAGTAATTATTCCAGGAAAATAACCGTAACACCTCCTTAGGTCCCCAAACTGGCAGAGGCAAAACACCAATCGCTTTGGGGGATCCTGAGGAGAAGATTGGATAAAATAAGACCAGATACAGATATGAGGTTGTGGTCGGAGGAGCCCAACAGAGTAGATAGGGTAACAGCATAAGCAGAAGGAATAGAGGTAAAAAAAAGATCAAGAATGTTGGGCGTATTTCCAAGACGGTCAGGAATACGAGTAGAGTGTTGCACCAGTTGCTCCAGGTCATGCAGAATAGCAAAGTTGAAGGCTAGTTCACCTTGATAGTCAGTGAAGGGAGAGGAAAGCCAAAGCTGGTGGTGAACATTGAAGTCTACAAGGATAGAGACTTCTCTAAAAGGAAAAAAGAGACAATGTGCTTGACTTTGAGAGTTGAATAGTCAAAGAATTAACTATAGTTGAAGGAATTTGGGAGAGATAGACAGCACAGATAAATTTAGTTAAAGAATGACTTTTGAGTTGGAGCCAGCTGGTGGAAAACTTGGAAGGTTTAGGAGCGTGGGCACGAGAGCAAGTAAGTCCTTAGGCACATAGTTGCATCATCCAGCTTTGGAACGAAAATGAGAATAGAAAAGTAAGAGGGAAAAGATAAGCGGTTACTGTCAGTTGCCTCAGACATCTGCATTTCGGTTAGGAAAAAAATATGTTTTAGCCGAGGAGAGGTAGTGTTCTACAGTTTGAAAATTAAATCTAAGACCGAGAATGTTGTAGAAGTTAATGAAGAAAAGGTTGAGAGAGGTTTCAAGACATTTTGGGTAGGCACCAATAGAGCAGTCCGACCTGACCACACCCTCCCACGAAAAGACTGATTCTGATGTAGAAATCGCCATTTTTCAATTTTAAGTGAAGTGTGTGTGTGTGTGTGTGTGTGTGTGTGTGTGTGTGTGTGTGTGTGTGTGTGTGTGTGTGTGTGTGTGTGTAGGAAGTGCTTGTAGATTCATGTGAAGAGGAAGAGTTGTCCTTAGAGGGCAAGCTGTGACTGTCCCCATGAATTGTGAGAGACAAAGGGAATCAATCATTCAGCGAGTTTACAACTAGCTTTGATGGTGAGTTCACAGCACCCCTGAATTGATCCAGACCAGAATCAGTCAAGATCAGAACTAGTGCTATTCGACTTCGCTGGGAGTAAATTATCGTTTCAGTACTGTCTGCTACCTTTTCCTCCAACCTAATTTCATAGAAGCTGTTTTTAGCAAGAAATGACTTTTGAAATTTCCAGTTTAGATTATAAATAAGGAGCAAACCGATGATATTCAGTGCTGAAGAGGGGGACAGTTGAGTGTCAATGAAGAAGAGGGGCTAGTTGTCTGAAAGATTGTGTTGTGTTGGTAGATAGTGGTATCGAGTTTTTAATGCACTTATCATTACTACGTTTTCTCTGCCCAATCAGCAATCTTAGAAAGATTAGATGTCAGGCGTTTTGTAGAGTTTCTGCGGGATCTGTTAACTTCCTAAGGTATTGGTCGTTTCTGAAAGCATGTGGAAAGTGTAGGGTTTTTTCCATCATCGTATGAATGAATAGAACAAGGATTGTGATTTAGAAGATCATTAATAAATAATAAGATAAGAGTGGGTGATAGGAGAAACCCTGAGGAACATTACTGCTATAAATTCAGGAGGATAGTGACCGTCTACCACAGTAGTAATAGGACGGTCGGAGGGAAAACCTGAGTTGCAGAGAAAGGGATAGAAACCATAAGAGGCTAGTTTGGAGGTCAACATTTTTTACCAGATTCTGTCAAAAGGATTTCATATACCTATAAGACAACAACTAAAGTTTCACCAAATTTCTAAAAGAGGATGACCAAGACCAAGTAAGGAAAGCCAAAAGGTCACCAGTAGAGTGGTCTGGACAGAAGTCATACTGGTGATTAAATAGAAAATTGTGAAGCGACAGATGTTTAATAATCTTCCTATTGTGGATAGATTAAAAAACTTTAGAAAAGCAAGAAATCAAAACTATAGGACGGTAATTTAAGGGATTAGAATGGTCACTCTTTTTTAGGAACAAGCTAAATGTAGGCAAACTTCCAGCAAGAAGGAAAGGTAGTAGTCGATAGACAGAGTTGGAAGTTTGACATGGCAAAGTGCAACCACAGAGGCACACTTTTTGAGAAGAATAGGATGGACCCCATCAGTTTCAAAAGCCTTCCGAAGGTTTAGGCCAACTAGGGCATGGAAACATTATTGCACATTATTTTAATGGAAGGCGAAGTGGAGAGAGAAGGAAAAGGAGAGAAGTCCAAGTCATGTGACGTAGAACTATTAACAAATTTATGATAAAACAGTTAACTTTTTGAGACAAATTTGATGGCAGTGGTGGTATCAAGATGAAATAAAGGAGGGAAAAATGAGGAATTAAAATCATTGGAGTTGTTTTTGGCTACCTGTCAGAAGTCTCACTAGAAGTTGGATTTTGAACGATTTTGACATTTTCTATTCATGAAGGAGTATTTAACAAGCTAAAAAAAACAGATTAAGCATGGTTCTATCACCTGATATTCAGGTAATAGAACACTTGTGTACCTTTTGTAGGCAACCCCTCTATCATGTATAGCGGGTTGTGGTAAACCAAGGATTGGAAGGATTAGGTTAAGAAAAAGTGAGGGATGTACGCATCCATGTTACACTATAACCTTTATTGTGAGCTCAGCACAAAAAAAGATGTGTCTCTGACACGGAAACAGTAATCATTCTAGGGACAATAGTAGCACAGTATCTCCTCAGGTTCCCATCAACTTGCAGAAGCGAAACGCCAGAGGTATCTACGCTTTAGGAGGGATTGGAGAAATAGGACAAGATACAGATATGGAATTGTAATCGGAGGAGTCCAGCAGAGAAAATAAGGTAAAAGCATAAGATGAAAGAAAGATTCGTGATAAGGAAAAAGTAAAAAAATGTTAGGTATATCTCCCAAGACGTTCAGAAATACAATAAGGGTGTTACACATGTTGCTCTAGGTAATTGAGGATAGCAAAGTTGAAGGCAAGGTCATCAGGATGGTCCGTAAAGGGAGAGGAAACAAAGTTAGTGATGATCATTGAAATCTCCAAGAATGGAGATCTCTGCAAAGGGATATATATATATATATATATATATATATATATATATATATATATATATATATATATATATATATATATATATATATATGAACACACACAGTAAAACTGTTTTTTTTTCTATTAGACCATAAATACTGAATACACTCTGCATAACTGTACTTACAAGAGGAGTATAGGGTTTTACAAAACCAGCCAAATCAGCCACAGGAAACTGTCTCTTGTAGATGAGTTGCATGTTCTCCACATAAAGCGTGTCACTAAAATCCAATGCTGCCAGTCGCTCATCCGTCACCGCCAATGGTACCAAACTCATATTTACCTCCTTTGTGTAAAAGAGTGATTATCAAAAGTGTTACTAATGTGTTTAAAATAAAAAGGATGCATCTTGTTATTCTATAATACTTACACTGAAAGGAATAAAACCACACACACACACACACACACACACACACACACACACCGCGTAGTGTAATGGTTACTACACTCGGCTCACAACCGAGAAGGCACGTGTTCGAATATCTGAGCGCGGCAAGGGAAATGGGCAAGCCTCTTAAAGTGTAGCCCCTGTTCACCTAGGAGCAAATAGGTACGAGATGTAACTCGGGGGTTTGTGGCCTCGCTTTCCCGGTGTGTGGAGTGCACGGTGTTGTGGTCTCAGTCCTATCTGAAGATTGATCTATGAGCTCTGAGCTCGCTCCGTATTAGGGAAGGCTGGTTGGGTGGCCAGCAGACGACCGTGGTGAATTACACACATACAACCACACATACACCGGTAAGCGGCGAGGCAAATGGGCAAGCCTCTTAATGTGTGGCCCCTGTTCACCTAGCAGTAAATAGGTACGGGATGTAACTCGAGGGGTTGTGGTCTCGTTGTCCCGGTGTGTGGAGTGTGTTGTGGTCTTAGTTCTACCCGAAGATTGGTCTATGAGTTCTGAGCTCGCTCCGTTATGGGGAAGACTGGCTAGGTGACCAGTAGACGACCGAGGTGAATCACACACTCAGGTGGACATGGCGTGGAAAGACAAGGAGAGGTAGGATGGGGCAGAAGTACTTTCCCTGCCTGTACTAGTTGTTAGTGAAAGTCAGGCTAGGCATTAAAGCTACAGTCTTACTTGCTATTGTTAATTAAAGCTATACTGACCTTTGTTTTCCCTGGTTTGACAGGGATACTTGCAACCATTTGGTCACACAAGGGTCATCGGGTCCGCTAGCAGAGAGCGGAACCAGTTGATCACGTGATAACAAGACAAGCTACCGCCATGGAAAAAGTATTTCTACGACTTGTAGTCTCTACATTCACTCTTGCCTCTTGTTTTTTTTTTTTTTTTTTTTAACCAGTGACTAGTCAAAGAGAAGTGAAACAAAAGTGGATAAGAGCATGACTAGCAAAAAGACAAGTGTGTATACAATCCATGTGAGGGAGTTGTCGTTAGAAGACGCCATATCTCCAGCACAATGCTTATCAGTCACTCTTCGATATCTAGTTAAGGTAAGATATACTTTCATATGTGTCTTGGATCTGTAGGTCAAGTTGTATTTACACAATAAACTCACCATGATGGATGTAGCTATGTATTTCTGATACGGTTTGATTAATTTTGCTAATACCTAACCTATACTAACTTAACTTACTTCAACTTACTTAACCTAATCCAACCTAATCAAATGTGACCTTAGAAGGGAGGTAGCATTTCTCATCCACCATATAATAACGTTTTAGATGTATCTGAAGGTATGTGTGAAAGAATGGAAGCAATTGAACTAGTAACAGTGTAAGGGCAGGAAGGGTGGATGTGGAATATTCGCAACAGGGTATAAATATGATATATTGATTTGCTTAATGTTCTGGAATAGTATAGTGACTGCATTATACTCGGGACCAGAAGACAACCAAAATATGTAAGTACCAACCTTGCAATAATAGGCGACATTTTCCTCCATAATATCCAAGTAAGGTGCGGAAAAGCATATATATTTGGCAACTCAAACTGACAAGAGATTTGGAGGCAATCATTTGATTTGTACTTTTAATTTGAAACGATAAAAATTCTTGAATATATAGGTATAATATGAAATTTATTTTCTTGACAACGTAATCTAAACAAATCTTATCTAACAAAACCTAACCTAACCTAACCATATTTTGCCTCAAGGTGGGTTCACATATGAATTTCCTGCTGGAAATGCTAGCCGCTAGAGTTATCGGCTAGATTTTAGTGCCTAACGGGTGGAAAAACTAGCCGCAAACCAAGACCGACATGTTGATCTTGTCCAGCTGATATGAAGACATGTAATATCACTCAGTGGAAAAGACAACTGTAAGCATTCGTGCTTGTCATTTTGCCGGCGACGTATCTTATTATGTACGTATTTAATTATTTATTAAGTACACTTGCTTCAGTATTTATAACCAGTAGCCAGAGAAATCATGGAACAATGTACAACAGTTCGGATCACGACACCTACTCTCTGTGGGCCCCCATCGCCACCAAGTGTTTCGATCATCTAAGTTCCTCTGTGTCACGGTGGACGACCAGCTGACTTGTAAGGATCATGACACCATCACAGTCAGATCAGCGGCTTACAGGTTGTACATAGTGTGCAGTCCATGGGGATGCTGGGGCAAGAGTTGATGAGGGGTGTACCTCACCTTCATCCTCCCCATGCTCATATATGCTTTCCCAACGTGGTCCTCCTCTCTCAGCTCCACTCAACAGCAGCAGATGGTAAATGTGCAGAAGAGGGTTTTTTTTTTTCTTTTTTTACTTAGAAAATAAGGAAGAGGGCCAGCCAAGGGCAAGAAAAAGAAGGATTAAAAAAAAAAAGGCCCACTTGAGTGCTGGCTTTCTAAAAAGTGTAAAAGCGTCAGCCAAAGTTGGGGAGCAAATGCCTCGATAACTCCCTCTTAAAAGAAAACAATTAGTAGGAAGTTGGAAATACAGATGCAGGAGGGAGTTTCAGAGTTTACCAGTGAAAGGGATGAATGACAGAGTACTGGTTAACTCTTACGTTAGAGAGTTGGACAGTATAAGGATGAGAGGAAGAAGAAAGTCTTGTACAGCGTGGCCACAGGAGGAAGGGAGGCATGCAGTTAGCAAGATCAGTAGAACAGTTAGCATGAAAATAGCGATAAAAGATAGAAAGAGATGCAATATTCTTGGGGTGGGAAAGAGGCTGAAGACAGTTAGTGAGAGGAGGGGAGTTGATGAGACGAAGAGCTTTTGATTCCACCCTACCTAATAAAACTGTGCGACTGGAACCCCCCCAAACATGCGAAGAGTACTCCATACAGGGACGGATAAGGCCCTTATACAGAGTAAGCAGTTGGAGGGGCGATAAAAACTGGCGGAGACGCCTCAGAACACCTAACTTCATAGAAGCTGTTTTAGCAAGAGATGAGATGTGAAGTTTTCAGTTAAGATTATGAGCAAAGGACAGACCGAGGATATTCATTGTGGAAGAGGAGAGACAGTTGAGTGTCATTGAGGAAGAGGGAATAGTTGTCTGGAAGGTTGTGTCGAGTTGATAGATGGAGGAATTGAGTTTTTGAGGCATTAAAAACTACTAGATTTTCTCTGCCCCAATCGGAAATCTTGGAAAGATCGGAAGTCAGGCGTTTTGTGGCGTCCCTGCGTGATCTGTTGACTTCCTGAAGGGTTGGTTGTCTCTGAAAGGACGTGGAAAGATGTAGGGTGGCATCATCAGCGTAGGAGTGGATAGGGCACGAAGTTTGGTTAAGAAGGTCATTAATGAACAACAGAAAGAGTGGGTGACAGGATAGAACCCTGAGGAACACACACCCTGAGATGGGAAACGCCTTGTCGTGGTGGGGGGGCTTGCGTGCCCCTGTGACCTGGTGAGCTAGGCTATAGGGGCTTAGGCCCCTGCTCTGCCCTTTCGAGGGGGAGAGGCCTACCCATGCTAGTAAGGTCGCCAGTGAGGGGCCTAAATGGTTCCTACGTAGGCTGCCAGTGGACCAGTGGAGCCACCCGCTGGAGGGATCTCCCAATAGGGGCCGTCCTGTGCTGGATGGTTGGGTGTCCAGGCTGGGATGCTTTGGGAGGGGTGTCTCAGCTCTGCCGTGGACAAACTTTCGTATCATGTGGGACCTTTTTAAAACGACTGGTCCGCATGGGGACGAGGTATCCCGTCCACGGCAGCCAGCGCTCCCACCCATTGTAGTCCCAGTAAGTGGTTTCCCTTGCCCCTGGAGCCAATTTTTGTGTAACTTTATACATATGGTGAAACACAAAAAAACATTCAGGTTCTCGTGAGGTGGCTGACCTGGCCCACGAGACGGCATCTTCAGGTCTGAGTGGGAAGGAGGATTCCCTCCACAAGGGCCTCCCAGCAGTCTCCTGTTCAGTTCTTCTCCTGCTGCATAACTCCATCCATCATTTTCCTATCACGCCTTGCACTTACGAGCACTTCTTAAGGTGTATGGCACGGTTCTTCGCATTCGACTGGTTTATGAAAAGGACTTTCCATCTAACCGCTGCTATGTAACTTTTCTGTCATGTGATGAAGCCCGTCTGGCTTATGAACATGTAGCATCTCTGCCCTTTGCCGGCCATGGCTTTAAAACTGAATTTCTCCAGTCACGTAATATTTCAGAGAGTGACATGGATTACATCCCAAATGTTTTTGAAAACTATTTAGAGAATTCAGTTCCAGCAGTCCGCCAGATCCCGCCTCCACGTTGGTTTGTGGCGTACTATAGAAATGGGCGTGGAAATTTCATCCATGCCTCCCGGTACCTGTCCAAAGAAATCGGCACGATTCCTGAGGGGAATCTGAAAAAGTATGGGAAGGGGGTGCTTGTGCGAGCAAAAGATCTTACGCAAGCGAGGATGTTGCAACATCTCCCATGCCCTTCTGACAGCATGTTTGATACTGTTAAGGCTCATCCCACCTTTAACTATAGCAAAGGTTGTGTTTATAGTCAAGATCTCTATGAATTCCCAGAAGAGGAAATACTAGCAATGTGCCCTAGCTCAGTACAAAAGGTGACTAAGATGAGGAACTCCTCCAACATGGTCCTTCTCACCTTTTTTGTGTCCACCCTTCCTGACCGTGTTCATATCGGTCCTATCGACCTTAGGGTGAGGCGCTTTGTTTCTCGCCCTCTTCAGTGCTTCTCATGCTATGGGTACGGTCACGGCAAAAGCTCGTGTAAGGAAGCTTCCCGATGTGGTAATTGCTCTGCACTCGACTCACATTCAGAGGAGCATTGCAATGGTGCAGCTTATTGTTTTCATTGCCGTGATGCTCACCAGGTACGTTCCAGGCAATGCCCCAGGTATCGCCTGGAGCAGGACATTCTACAGCTTGCTAACACTCAGTTCATCAGCCTAGGTAGCACCCGCCGTGAACTCCTGTACCGCCAGAAGGACGGTACTGGTGCGACATCCTATGCTTCATTGGCCGCTCGCTCTTCTGCTGAGTCTGCCGGTCCGAAGACAACTCCTGCTACCTCTCGCTCTGTTGGGGCGGGTGGTCCTGTTCATTTGGCAAATAGGTTTGCCCTTTTGTCCGATGACTCGGTTGAGTCATCTCTTAGAAGTGACGAGAAAATACGGACTTGACCAAAGTCACCCATGTAGTAGATGTCCATTTGCCACCTGTATCGCCTAAGCCTTTGAAGGGCCTGACCAAACGGCACCGCGGCTCTGCGGAGTCGATAGATTTAGCTCAGCCTAAACAGTCTAAGTTTCTCCCGTGTGCATGATCGTGAGTCCTCCAGGGACCGCTCTGCAATGGTAGCTCCAGTAGTTTCTGTCCAGCCTCCTGTGGCGCCCTCCGTCTCAGATCGGGCTTCTTGTGATGAGGACAGTCTGAGCATGGAGACGTCCGATGATATTGTCACAGCCGTCCCTCGTGGATCCACTGTATCGGAAAGTGCAGTCCTGCCTGATCCTCGTCTTCCGATGACTGGTAAAAGTGATGATAGTTCGCATCACCCACCGATAAGCCAAAAGGCTGCGGTCCAACGACCCGGCATATCTCAACCCCCAGTGTCTTCTCGTCGTTTGATTATTTCTAGTCAGGTCAGTCACGGGCAGCCTCAAAAGGCTCGCTCGTCCACTGCACCTAAATAGTCGTCTTCATGCTTCTACAGTAGAACTCTAGAGGCCTTTTTTAGTACTCCTTTCCCTGACCAGGGCCACCATGGTGGCACAGCTATTCTAGTCCGTCAGGATATACCTGTTATCCCGTTACAATTTAACTCTCCCCTTCAGGTGGTTGCTGTTAAGTTCTTTATGGGACGACTGTACACCATTTGCTGTTTATATCTCCCTCCTCGGCTTCCTGTCTCCAGGGGTGAGCTTGACGGCCTGGTGCGTCAGCTGACTCCGCCTTTTCTTTTGTTGGGAGATTTTAATGGCCGTCACCCACTGTGGTATGAAGGTGCTAGTAATCCCCGTGGGGTTTTAATCGGTTCTTTTATTGAGGATGAGGGATTGAGGTTTTAAATTCTGGGATGTTACACATTTCCACAGTCCTACTGGGACTTTTACAGCTATCGATCTTTCTCTTTGTACATCTAATTCTTTCCTTGATTTTAATTGGCGAGTCCTACCGGATTTACACGGTAGTGACCACTTTCCGATTTTATTGGAATCTGTGAACTCTGAGCCACAGTCCCGGCCCCCACGCTGGGTTTTAGACAAGGCAGATTGGCGTCGATTCACAGACCTTAGCTCTTTTATCCGTCCGCTGGCTGACTTTTCTACTTGTGCTGAGGCTGTTGATTATTTTACCGATTTTTTTAATTTCTTTAGCGCTTCAGACAATCCCTAGGACGTCAGGTCGCTTTACTAAGCGTCCCGTTCCTTGGTGGAACGCAGCATGCACTGCAGCGGTGAAAGAGAAACGGGCAGCTTTCTCTCGTCTCCGGCGACATCGTGGGGACCTGCAGTGCCTGGAAGCTTTTCGGCGCTGCCGAGTTCGGGCCCACCGCGTTATGAAAGAGGCACAAAGAGCCTCGTGGAAAGCCTATGTCTCTTCCATAAACGTCCGTACCCCTCTTGCGGATGTCTTCAACAAAGTCCGCCGAATTGCTGGGAAGTATTCTGCTCCTTCCCCACCAATTTTGTTGTCTGCTGGGCGAACGGTGGCAGACCCTAGGAATGTCGCCGACCTCTTCGCGGAGCACTTTGCCAGTGTTTCCCAGAGGCATCCTGCAGCTCCGGGTGCACGTCACCGCCAGAGAATGGAATCTCTCGGCATAAACTTTTCTTCCGCTGGAGGAGTCTTATAATGTCCCTTTCTCTGCTTCCGAGTTGCGGACTGCTTTGTCCCAGTGTCACGACTCTTCTCCTGGGCCAGATGATATACCTTATGCCTTCTTGCGCCACATGTCTGACACTGCTTTTAACTTTCTTTTAAATCTTTATAATATGATTTGGCATACCGGTGACTTTCCATCTTCTTGGGCTGTGGCAGTGGTTCTCCCATTTCCGAAGCCTGGGAAAGATAATCTCCAGGCTACGAACTACCGTCCTATATCTTTGACATCCTGCATTTGTAAAGTGTTAGAAAAGATGGTAAATGTAAGACTCATGTGGTACTTGGAGAGGGGGAAGTACTTGTCATCGGTACAGTACGGCTTCCGAAAGATGAGGTCTACTACTGATGCTCTTTTATCCCTAGAGTCTTCCATTTGTGAGGCCTTCGCTAATCACCACCATCAAGTAACAGTCTTTTTGACCTGGAGAAGGCCTACGACACGGCTTGGTGTCATGGCATTTTACAGTCTTTGTTTAATTTTGGCCTTCGTGGCCACCTTCCTTTTTATCCAGCAGTTTTTATCCAGACGTTTTTACGGGTTCGAGTGGGAGTGTTCTCTCTGAGGCTACTGCTCTAAATGACGGTGTCCCACAGGAAGTATTCTTAGTGTTACATTATTTGCAGTCGCCATAAATGGTGTTATTGATACTCTCCCAGATGGCATTCACAGCTCTTATATGTTGATGATTTATGTATTTCTTTGCTGCTGCTAGGATGTCACTGATTGAGCGCAAGCTCCAACTGGCGATCAATAGGGTGTCCAGTTGGGCCAACATGAACGGTTTTCGATTCTCCACCTCGAAGACCGTAGCTATGCATTTTGTCGCAACCGTGGTGTCCATCCAGACCCTGATTTATACCTCGCCAATAGACGCCTCTCATGCGTGGAGGCGACTCGATATCTTGGCCTTTTATTTGACAACCGTCTCACCTGGGTTCCCATTTCCGTTCTCTTAAGGCGTCTTGTCGGCAGGCACTATCCCTTCTTCGGGTTTTAAGTCACACCTCTTGGGGTGCGGACAGGGACACGTTGCTGCTGCTTCACCGTACACTCATACTTCCGAAGCTGGAATACGGCTGTGAGATCTACTCATCCGCAACGGATGCACGACTACGCACGCTTGACCCCGTGCATCATGCTGGGGTCCGCTTGGCTACGGGTGCATTTCGGACATCTCCAATACCTAGCCTTCTAGTGGATGCTGGTTTCTGGCCGCTCGACCTCCGGCGCCAGTCTTCGATGCTCCGGTGTTGGTTTCGCACCCACCGTCTTCCTGATTCTGTCCCTGTGTGTCAATGTTGCGGGACTCGCGCTCGCAGGCGTATGTCACTCGACCGAGTCTCCCTAAACCTTTTGGCCTACGAGTTGCAAATCTCATGGCAGAGTTATCTATCGACCCCACTCCTGTGTACTCTTTCCGGCTCCCCGAGTTGGTTATTGGCAGCTTCCTGTTACCTCATTATGCCCTCCTGCCATGGATGGCAAGAAGGATTTTCTGCCAGCTCTGTCCCACACACGGTTTTAGAACACTTTTTATGCATTCTGATGATATCCCTGTTTTTACTGATGGTTCCAAATCCGACGCAGGCGTTGGGTTTAGTGTGGTTTTCCCCTCTTTTTATCGGTGTGGCAGCCTTCCTTCAGTGGCATCTGTCTTACTGCGGAGCTGTTTGCCATAGTCCTAGCTTTACAGATTATTTTACTCTACCGGTTTCGTCTTTTACAATTTTTAGTGACTGTCGCAGTGCTCTTACTTCTCTCTCTTGCACTATATCCTTTAACCCTTTGGTTTTATCAGCCCTGGAGTGGCTATATCTTCTTACACAACGAGGATATCGTGTTGGGTTCTGTTGGGTCCCTGGTCACGTTGGTGTTCCAGGGAATGAACATGCAGATCGCCTCGCTAAAGAGGCAGCAAGTCGCGCTCCATCTCCTTCCCCTGTTCCGTTTCGAGATGTATTTCACACTATTCGTGTGGCGGTTGCAGCAATTTGGCAGAGGAGATGGCTAACGGGGGTCGCAACCTCGAAAATGGGAGAGATCACTACTTCCACTATCCTTCAGTGGACATACACCCATGTCCAGGATGGCTGTGCACAGACTTTATTGGCGTGACTGCGCATAGGTCACACGTACCTTACACAAAGGCACCTGATGACCAGGGACCCGCAACCTTATTGTGATGACTGCTTGGTGCCGCTCACTGTACGGCACCTTCTTGTAGAGTGCCCTAGTTTGATTGAGTTACGACACCGCTACCTCTACCGCTGTCGCGGTAGAGATAGCGGTGTCTATTATATCTCAAAGGTCCTTGGACCAGAGTGTCTGGCCCAGGGCCATGACGTTTTTAGGTTTTTGGGAGAAGCTGGGCTTCTCCCAAAGCTTTGAATTTTATTCTTATTTTATTTTGCATTTTAATATTTTATTTCGTTTTATTGCCTTTTTAAGTTTTTAAATATTGTATTGTTTTTAACTGTTTTTATATAGTTTTTATAACTACTCTGCCATTTTAAATTTTTGAAGCGGCGCCACATGACCTTAGCCGTTGCGGCGCCTTATATAAAATCCATCCATCCATCCCTGAGGAACACCACTATTAATAGATTTATGAGAAGAACAGTGGCCGTCTACCACAGCAGCAATAGAGCAGTCTGAAAGGAAACTTGAGATAAAATTGCAGAGAGAATAGAAGCCGTAGGAGAGCAGTTTTGAAATCAAAGCTTTGTGCCAGACTCTATCAAAAGCTTTTGAAATGTCTAATGGTACAGCAAAAATTTCAGCGAAATCTCTAAAAGAGGATGACGAAGACTCAGTAAGGAAAGCCAGAAGATCGCCAGTAGAGCTACCTTGACGGAAGCCATACTGGCGATCAAACAGAAGATTGTGAAGTGACAGATGTTTGAGAATCTTCTTATTCAGGATAGATTCAAAACTTTAGACAAGCAAGAGATTAAAGCTATAAGACGGTAGTTTGAGGGGTTAAAACGGTTACCCTTTTTTAGGAACAGGCTGAGTGCAGGCGAACTTCCAGCAGGAAGGAAAGGTATAAGTCGATAGACAAAGTTGGAAGAGTTTAGCGAGGCAAGGTGCAAGCACGGAAGCACAGTATTTGAAAACAATAAGAGGTACCCTATCAGGACCATAAGCCTTCTGAGGGTTTAGGCCAGCGAGGGCATGGAAAACATCGTTACGAAGAATTTTAACTGTAGACATGAAATAGTCAGAGGGAGGAGGAGAGGGAGGGACAAGCCCAGAATCGTCCAAGGTGGAGTTGTGAGTAAAGGTTTGAGAGAAGAGTTCAGCTTTAGAGACAGAAGAGATGGCAGTGGTGCCTTCGGGCTGAAATAAAGGAGGGAAAGATGAGGAAGTGAAGTTATTTGAGATGTTTATGGTTAGATGCCAGAAGTCTCGAGGGGAGTTTGAGTTTGAAAGATTTTGACATTTTCTACCTTTGAAAAAAGTTTTTGGCAAGTTGAAGAACAGACTTAGATTCCAGGCAGAGATATAAAGTGCATGAGATTCAGATGTAAGACTCAAGTACCTTTTGTGGGCAACCTCTCTATCATGTATAGCATAAGAACAGGCTGAGTTAAACCAAGGTTTAGAAGGTTTAGATTGAGATAAAAAGAATGGGGAATGTATGCCTCCATGCCACACTATCACCTCCGTTATGCGTTCAGCACAAAGAGATGGGTCTCTGACACGGAAACAGTAATCATTCCAGGGAAAATCAGCATAATACCTCCTCAGGTCCCCCCAGATGGCAGAGGGAAAACGCCAGAGGCACCTCTGCTTTGGGGGATCCTGTGGAGGGATTGGAGAAATAGGACAAGATACAAAAATGAGATTCTGATCTGAGAGCCCAACGGAGATGAAAAGGTGACAGCATAAGCAGAAGGATTAGAGGTGAGGTTTGAGGTGTCGCTCAATAAAAAAAAAAAAAAAAACTAAAAAAAAGCCCTGGACATCCTGAGTTTGCCTAAATTATCCACCAGAAACTGAGAGGTCCTGCAGAAACTTGGGAAGGGCCTGCTGCATCACCCACCCCTACGGCAACTTCTGCCTCCTGACACGCCTCACCTGGGTCTGCACTAGAAGACACCAAAACAAGATAATGACCGTGAGGGCACGCAATGACCGATACCACCTCAGTATGATCCCCACCATAGTACTAGAATTAACCATTAGACTACTGCTCTAATCATATGCTTCCCTCCATTCCCCTACATTTTCAGTATGTATATATAGCAATTTCAGTAACCATATATTATTATTATTATTATTACTTTTATTATTATTATTATTATTATTATTATTATTATTATTATCACACACACACACACACACACACACACACACACACACACACACACACACACGGACGATGCGAAACTGTGCAGTCATAAAGCAAAAAAAGGATTGTGAAATACTTTTTATTTTATTTTATTACGTTAAGGCCTATAGCGCCTGTAGGCACACTTGAAGAGTGCATGGGAAGCGCTGTTCAGCTTCCGCCCATTAGTGGCGCAGGCAATTTTATTTATAGTGGTACCCAAATTAGGGCCCATATCACCACCGAAGCTCATCTTGGGTGTAACCACCTAGAACATGGGTATCATGGTAACATGTAGGTAACTTTAAACCTCTTGACAAATGGCAGTGTTTAAGGCTGTACGTGGTGGGATTCGAACCGACACGTGGACGTCTGCCCGATCCCACGCTCACCACCTTATCCACTATGCCACCGCCTTAAAGACTTAAAGAAGATCTGGAAATGGAGTAAAAAATGGGAGATGGAATTCAATGTGGACAAAAGCCATGTCATGGAAATGGGAAAAAGTGAAAGACGACCAGTAAGAATCTATAAGATGGGTGATAGCGTAGAACTAGAAAAAGTAAAAAAGGAAAAGGACTTGGGAGTGACGATGGAGGAAAACAATCAACCGGTAGGCCATATTGATAGAATTTTCAGAGACATAATTTGCTAAGGAATATTGGATTAGCATTTCACTACATGGACAAAGAAATGATG
>NC_059284.1:2294575-2329575 GCF_017591435.1 Portunus trituberculatus
ACCAAGAAAACGTCACAGCTGCTGATAAAAAACAAAACCACCATGAAGAAAACTCCTTTACAAGAAGATCATGTCATCTACAAACACGCCTGCAAAATTGAGGACTGTGGACCTCAAACATATATTGGGATGACAAGGACAACATTGTCAAGGAGACTCACCTGCCACCTACAGAACGGAACAATCAAGAACCACTACAACACATCACATAAAACTACCGCTACAAGGAAACATCTGGAAAATAACACCACTATCATCGACCGCGAAAGGGACCCACGCCGCCTACTCTTCTTGGAATCACTATACATAGCACAAGATAGACCAGCCATGAATCTACAAACACAAGACCTACAGATATTACCCACACAAAAAAGAAGACCTACACGACTTGATACCACGGCCGACACACGCCGCCAGGCCACGCACTGAATCAACCAATCAGGTTGCAGCACGCCATCTACTGACCCACCCACGGGGTATATATATATATATATATATATATATATATATATATATATATATATATATATATATATATATATATATATATATATATATATATATATATATATATATATATATATATATATATATATATATATATATATATATATATATATATATATATATATATATATATATATATATATATATATATATATATATATATATATATATATATATATATATATATATATATATATATATATATATATATATATATATATATATATATATATATATATATATATATATATATATATATATATCGTCGGCTCCCACTCGTGTCCGAGTACTGACTGGGTCCTGTCGTTAGTGAAACGTCTGCTATAAGATAAAGAGAGGTGGAGGAAACGACAGAATGCCAGTCGCTGTGTATATTGTTTTGGGTGGTCGTGGCTGCGCGACGGCCACGCACACACACTTGGCCCACATCGTTTCCACCGCGGCTCAAAACAGATGAGACAGGCAGCTTCTCCGATGTTGGTTGCATCGGGCTGCCGAGTTCTTGATGTGTCAAGGCCCGCCTTGTCGATTGCCCGCCAGGCGCTGCCCTCTTCCGCCGGCGCTGGATTTAATTTTGGAGTCTTCCTTCTCCTAGCCTTTGCCTGAAGTTACAATTGAGTTACAATTGCAGAGCGGTCCCTGGAGGACTCACGATCATGTGCGCCAGGAGAAACCTCTGATTCCTTTGCTGAGCTAAATCTATCGACTCCGCAGAGCCGTGGTGCCGCTTGGTCAGGGCCTTCAAAGGCTTAGGCGATACAGGAGGCAAATCGACATCCACTACATGGGTCACTTTAGTCAAGTCCGAAGGATTCTCGTCACATCTTTCAGATGACTCAACTGAGTCGTCGGACAAAAGGGCAAACCTATTAGCCAAACGAACAGGATCACCAGCCCTAACAGAATGAGAGGTAGGAGAAGGAGTTGTCTTCGGACCCGCAGACTCAGCTGATGAGCGAGCGGCCAATGAAGCATAGGATGTCGAACCAGTACCGTCCTTCTGGCGGTAAAGGAGTTCACGGCGGGCGCTACCAAGGCTGTTGAACTGACTATTAGCAAACTGTAAAATATCCTGCTCCAGGCGATATGTTGGGGGGAGGCGGATTGAAAATTAGGCGCCGCAACGGCGAGATATGTTGGGCATTGCCTGGAACGTACCTGGTGAGTATCACGACAATGGAAACAATAAGCAGCAGCATTGCAATGCTCCTCAGAATGTGAGTCTAGTGCTGAGCAATTACCGCATCAAGAAGCTTCCTTACAGGACTTTTAGCATGACCGTACCAATAGCATGAGAAACACTGAAGAGGGCGGGAAACAAAATACCTCACCCTAAGATTAATAGGACCGATATGAACACGGTCAGGAAGGGTGGAACCAAAAAAGGTGAGAAGGACTATGTTGGAGGAATTCCTCATCTTAGTCACCTTTTGGACTGAGCTAGGACACATAGCCACTATTTCCTCTTCAGGGAACTCAAAAAGGTCCTGACTATAAACACAGCCTTTACTATAATTCAAAGTAGGATGAGCCTTCACGGTCTCAAACATGCTATCAGTAGGGCATGGGAGATGTTGCAACATCCTCGCCTGCGTAATATCTTTAGCTCGCACGAGCACAATCTTACCGTAATTCTTCAGATTTCCCTCAGGAATTGTACCGATCTTTTTGGCAAGGTACCGGGAGGCATGGATGAAATTCCCACGCCCATTTCTGTAGTACGCCAGAAACTAACGAGGAGGCTGGATCTGGCGGACTTCAGGAACTGAATTATCTAAATGGTGGTCAAAAAGATTTGGGATGTAGTCCGTGTCACTGTCTGCAATATTGCGAGAGTAGAGAAGTTCGGTCTTAAAGCCAGAGCCAGCAAGGGGCAGGGATGCTACATGTTTTAAAGACAAACAGGCTTCATCACATGACAGAAACGTCACATAGCAGCGATTAGATGGAAAGCCCTTATCATAAACAAGTTGAATACGAAGAACCGTGCCATACGCCTTGAGAAGGGAGTGCAAGGTGTGATAAGAAAAGGATGGATTAACATTTACCATCAAAAGGGAGTCCAAACTAGCAGAGAGGCATCCTTCAAAAGAACTCCCAGAACGGGACACCGCTGTGGAAGGCGCTTGTGGAGGGGAGTCCCTCTCCCTACGCAGACCTGAAGATGACATCTCGTAGAACAGGTCAGCCAACTCACGAGAGCCTGGTACGTTTTTGTGTTTCCCCATAAGTATCAAGTCACACAAAAGAATAGCTCCAGGGGCAACCACCTACTGGGAATACAATGGGAGCGAGCGATGGCTGCCGTGGACGAGGTACATCGTCCCCATGCGGACCAGTCGTTTTAAAAAATGCCCCATATGATGCGAATGTTTGTCCACGACAGTTTTAGGAATAGGTTGAATGTAGGCAAACTTCCAGCAAGAAGGAAAGATAGAGGTAAAAAAAATCATAAGTGAAAGAGTTTGGCGAGGCAAGATGCTAGCACGGAAACACAGATTTTGAGAATAATAGGACGGACCCCTTCTTGTTCACCGATGGTTTAGGCCAGCGAGGGCATGGAAAACACTAAAAAGAACTTTAATCGTAGGTATGAAATACTCAAAGGGAGGAGAAGACGGAGGAACAAGCCCAGAATCATCCATGGTGGAGTTGTTAGCAAAGGTATAAGAGAAAAGTTCTGCTTCAGAGATAAATGAGACGGCAGTGGTGCCATCAGGATGAAATAAAGGAGGGAAAGATGAAGAAGTAAAGTTGTTGATGTTTTTGGCCAGATGCCAGAAGTCACAAGGGAAGTTGGAGTTTAAAAGTTTGTGACATTTTCTATTTATGAAGGAGTGTTTGGCAAGTTGAAGAAACAGACTTGGCATGATTCCGGGCAGAAATATAAAGTGCATGAGATTCAGGAGATGAGTGGTTTAAGTACCTATTGTGGGCAACCTCTCTATCATGTAAAGCACGAGAACAGACTGTGTTAAACCAAGGTTTAGAAGGTTTAGGTTGAGAAAAAGAATGAGGAATGTGCGCCGCCATGCCAGACACTATCACCTCTGTTATGCGTTCAGCACAAAGAGATGTCTCTGACACGGAAACAGTAATCATTCCAGGGAAAATAAGTACACCTCCTCTGGTCCCCCCCAAGTGGTAGAGAAAAAAACAAAAAAACAGAGGCACCTCCGGTTTTGGGGATCCTTAGGAGGAATAAGATAAGATACAGAAATGATATTGTGATCGGAGAAGCCCAACGGAAAAGACAGGGTAACAGCATAAGCCTAAAGATCAGAGGTAAGAAAAAATCAAGAATGTTAGGCGTATGTCCAAGACGGTCAGGAATACGAGTAGGGTGTTGCACCAGTTGCTGTAGGTCATGGAGGATAGCAAACATGAAAGCTAGTTCACCAAAATGGTCTGTGAAGGGAGAGGAAAACCAAAGTTGGTGGTGAACATTCAAATCTCTATGGATGAAGATCTCTGCGAAAGGGTAAAGGGACATAATGTGCTCCACTTTGAAAGTTTAAAAATCAAAGAATCTATTATGGTCACAGGAGTTAGGGGAGAGATAGACAGCACAGATAAATTTTGTTAGTGAGTGATTATTGAGTCTAAGCCAAATGGTGGAAAACTCGGAAGATTCAAGAGCGTAAGCACAAGAGCAAGTTAACCCGTTGCACACAAAACTGCAACATCCAGCCTTGGAAAGAAAATGAGAATATGCCATATGAGAATGTTATTCATGATAAAGAGGTTGCCCATAAAAGGTACTTGAGCCTTCTATCTCCTGAATCTCATGTACTTTAAATTTCTGCCTGGAGTCATGCCAAGTCTGTTCTTTAACCTGCCAAACACTCTTTCATAAATAGAAATGTCAAAAATTTTCAAACTTGTGACTTCTGGCATCTGGTCAAAAACATTTCAAATAACTTTACTTCCTTATCTTTCCCTTCTTTTATTTCATCCTGATGGCACCACTGTCTCCAAAGGTGAACTCTTCTGTCAGACTTTTGCTAACCTAGGATGATTCTGGGCTTGATCCTCCCTCTCCTCCTCCCTCTCCCTATTTCATGCCTAAAGTTAATGTTTTTTATGTTCTCGATGGCCTAAACCCTCAGAAGGTTTATGGACCTAATGGGGCCCCTCCTATTGTTCTCAAAAACAGTATTTCTGTGCTTGCACCTTGGCTGGCCAAACTCTTTCAACCATGTCTATCGACTTCTACCTCTCATTCTTTCTGAAAAATTGCCTACATCCTGTTCCTAAAAAGGGTGACCGCTCTAATCCCTCAAACTACCGTCCTATAGCTTAATGTCTTGCTTGCCCAAAATTTTTGCCGAGTTAGCAGTTGGAGGGGCGAGAAAAACTGGCGAAGACGCATTACTTCATAGAAGCTGTTTTAGTGAGATATGATATGTGAAGTTTCTAGGTAAGATTATGAATAAAGGATAGACCTAGGATATTCAGTGTAGAAGATGGGGACGTCCAGCTGAGTTTCACTGAAGAACAGTGGATATTTGTCTAGAAGGTTGTGTCGAGTTGATAGATGGAGGATTTGAGTTTTTGTGGCATTGACCACTGTTAAGTGTTCTGCCTCGATCAAAGATCAGAAGGCAGGCGTTCTGTGGCGTCCATGTGTGTGATCTGTTGAATTCCTGAGAGCTTAGTCGTCTCTGAAATGACATGGAAAGATGAGTGGTATCATCAGCGTAGTAATGGATAGGGCAAGATGTTTCGGTATGTTTTCGGTATAATAGAACAGGAGTGGGTGACAGAAAACAACCCTGAGAAACACAGCTGGTAATAGATTTAGGAAAAGAACAGTGGCCCTCTATCATGGCTGCAATAGAACTGTTGGAAAGGAAACCTAAGATAATGTTACAAAGAGATGGAGAGAAACCGTAAGACCGCAGTTTTGAAATCAAAGCTTTGTGGCTGTGCTTCATCCTTACAACATCTTCCTCATCTTGTATAGGAAGCTCCCTAGGAACATTTTAAGTTTCAGTGGCACTGTTTACATCATAGAAAATTTCTAAGTCATGTAATTTCTGAACAGGTCTACACAACACCCCCTTGGCAGTTCTTTCATTGACATATCTTACTATACCATCACTGCCAGATAGTACGTATACCAGTAATAATACCCAAAAGCCAATTCATTTGAGACATATTGTCTTCTCTCGATAGTACAATAAAAACCTTTCTTTACATTGTAAAAAGGTTTTAATCTTCGCTGTTGGGGTCAAATTTCTCAAATAATCATCACTCCACACTTACCAGAATTTGTCGAGTTGTCTTTTCCGAACAAATTCTTTCACTAAAACCTTTCCTACTAACAGGTACATGCTCATCAGGGTGTCAAAGGGTTACTTATATCAGCATCTTCATTTACATAAGTAAGAGGTCTTGAATTGATACAAGCTTCTACTTCACTCATAGTTGTTTCAAGTTCACATTTAGTCAAACATTTAGTGCCAAAAAGATTTCTTAGGGAGAATTTCACAGATCTCACAAGTCGTTCCCACAAGTCTCCCCACCATGGGATTTGGGTGCAATAAACTTACATTCAGGACTCAATATACTGAAATATTTCTGAAGGACATTAGCAACATTTGTAAAGATCTTGGCATTTTATGAGTACATTACAGATGGAAGTCCATAGATATATGTCTATGCTATTTTATAAGGGTTTTTCACTATCTTATAATTAAGGACGGACAATTTCTTTCTTGTACCCTTCTCATTATCAGCAAATTCAACTTTGCATTTTAATTTTTCCAAAGTAGAGCAACCTCATAGCTGCCATTATTGGTTATTAGTTATCTTTCTCAGTATAAATACCTACAATTTTTACTTTCAAAAATTATGCAGATCAGATTCAGTGACATGGTTAGCAGTACTTATACATAACATCTGATGAGATACAAGCTTCTCGTGGGTCTTCAAACAAGAACCAGACAAAATCCAACCAAATATTGAATTGTGAGCCACTGAATCTCCCAATATCACAATACTATCTACTGAAACAAACCTCCAATAATTATCCACAACTACCATTATATCCAAAGTGAGGTTACGAATTTGTACATACTCATCAGCTAATGGTAGGTGCGAAAGATTCTGCAAAAAGTCATCAGGTACCTGCTGACGTCTCAAAGAGGGACAAATAGACATTACTTCAACTGCAAACACATAATGGTTATGACCCTGGGCCCAAGCAAATTCACATCATCATTCCGTTCTTTGCAATCCGGTAATATCTTGTTACCAAATGCTGAGTAGGAAATGTACTTAGATGTAACACACTCAGGCTTGATTCTTCTCACAAAGTCATGACTTACATAGGGGATAGCTGCACAGAATTACCACCATTTGTTAAGACTGATTTTACTGGTCTGCAATACTGTGGACTTAACTCTCTAATCATGAGAAATGCCAGAATGTGCAACATTATCAATACTAATATCATTATTTGGCTGAACATTTACTTTATCACTAGTTTGCTGGGTAACAGATGCTTTACTTAGTAGGTTATTAGCTCCATGCAAAGGTTTGAAAGATCTACGAAACAAGACATTATGATATCCATTACACAGAGTTCATTTCACCTTAGGCTTACAACGTCTGGATTGATGCCACGTGAGAAGGCACTTAAAACACAATCCTTCTCCTCAACTTTCTCATCACAGGCAGATATACTTAGCTTAAGTATATGCCAACACTTCTCAGATCTGTGTCTCTTCTGACAAAACACACGATGTGTTGGGACTTCTTCAGCTAACGTCTGCAGGGCTGAAGCAGAACTAATCTTTTTTTTTTCAACTTCTTGCCGACACTGCAGTTTTCCATGGATTCATCCTTAAACGTTTTCTGCCTTTTCACGACGCTGGATCTCTTACTGCAGGAATTTCAGCAGCTACTCCAAGTCATCTTCATGTCCAGAGTTTACTCTCGACCATGGCAATTACATATCTTCTAGAAATCAAGATAAGATGACAGTAATTAACACCACTCCATACTGGTCACCAGTGATGCCAAGGCCTTCCAAGCTTCATACATGGCACAGCAGCTTGTCTTGTAGCTTCAACAGGGAATCACACTGGTTAGCTCCCTTAGCTGTGGGTGGCAAATATTCAGTAAACTTTGCACATAGGCAAATATTATCCTCTGAGGACAACACATTTTTTTTAGCAGGTCACAGGCCATCTTATTGATTTCTAAAGAAAGAAACAACCCCTGAATGACTGATAAGGCTCCTCCTTGAAGTAATGACTGCAAGTAACTAAATTTGCTTATATCTGGCAGTTCACTGTGGTCAACTAAAGCCTCAAATCTGTCCCATAATGACTGCCATTCAGTTAACTAACCAGAATATTTGGGGAGTTCCAATCTAGATAATTTAACCACTGACCTCTCCTCAGAAAAGGTAAATGCCTTGCCATTATCATCATTTGCTCACCTCAAAAGTGTAGTTGCTTGAGCTCTTCCTCTCCTAGCATTTTTGTGGAACCCGTCAGTTTCATCAATATCTCCTTCAAGGTCATCAGGTTTATCCAACAGTAACTCAACTTCGGCCTGAAGAGCATCAAAGACCACCAGGCTCTAATTAAAAACACTAACAGCAGTATCTAACAACTCAAAGCTAGTGTCAGTGTCCTCAGGTAAATCTTGAATTTCTTTCATGCTGTGTGACAACCATCCTTTGGCTGACCTCTTCTTGCGAGCTTCTTTGAAGGCATGAGACATCTTTCTGACAATAATCTAGATTTTAATACCTTCTAGTACAATCCATCTAAAGGCTCCTGGGCCCATATCCACGAAACTATCTTAGGCCGATGGCATCGTCCTTAGCAAACCAAAATGGCGGCCGTCGTGCCTAACTTGCCAGAAAACGCACTTAAAATTTTTCGTCTGCCCTAACGTCGTACTTGGCGGTAGGACTGGGTCGACCCTGTTTTAGTAGCGTTATGGACGACGGAGCTGGATGTAAACTAACAACATGGCAGCGCCACGAGAGCAACAACCACATCAGCCAGAAAGAAATCATCGTAGAAGGGACGTTTTGCATGAGCTTAATGATGCTGAACCCATCAAGAGGTACAGATTGGACCTTGAAGGTATTTGATTTGTGATCAATCTTGTGAGGGAAGCCCTGTGTAGTGAGACGAGTAGGTCAAACCCGCTCACCCTAATCTTACCTAAGTAAAGGTAACCTAACCTTACAATACCTTACTTAATCTATAAATCTAATTTGTCTACCGCCCTCCAAGTCAGTGAATAAACAGCAATAAACTTTAATTAAGAAACAATTAATAAAATGTTGGGTGTCATATTTTGAGTTTACTACGCATAGAAGCGGGAAGAGTTTTAATTTGTGACACATGGACATATATAAAATGTTTTCAAGTTAGCTGGAATGAGGAGCTCTAGGTGCACCATGTGGTATGCTAGTAATGTAATTAATACCTTAAACTTCTCCTATAAAGTAATATTAAGTACTGTTTCTAACACATTAAAGCCTTACCTGATACAGTTGGTGGATAAGTGATGGCTAGAAAAGGCGAAATACTCGTACATTGCTGGCTGGAAAAGCTTGAAGAGCTTGTCTGTAGCTGCTTGGAGTGTTTGTTCGTTACCATTGCCAACAGGAATACATTTTAATGCATATATTTTTCTTCAGAAATATTTGCTTATATTCTGTTACTTATCCGATAGTTGTATTATTGAATTATATGAATAAAAGACAAAGAAAATGCTAGTATAATCATGTTTTCTTCAATATCACCAATGTCGATATTTTGTAAGCAATGCGTTCTAGCGCGCGAAATACGGTACATCAAAAGCGATCTTAGCACGACGACTTTCGACGGCCCTAAACCGTTGACCCTAAGCTAAGTACGATTTCAAACTTAACTCGCATCGGCCTAAGACAGTTTCGTGGATATGGGCCCTGGGTATGGGCACCATAAATATTGAAGAAACTCAGGCAAAATCTTGACAAAACCACCTCACTCAGAATGGGTGAATGACAAAAAAGAGGCAGCCAAGTTGGGAGTTTATATTTGAAAATAAATGGTTTAAAAACATACAAATAAAGTTCCTTCTTACATCTTCGTAACGCCCCCCACAAAAAAAAAAAAAAATAAATAAATCATATAATTCTTTTCCATTTAAAAATTCTCTATAAAAAGACTAAGAAAAAAAAATACTGAAAAATTACTTAAAGCATTACAGATGAAAAATATAAATCACTCATTAATCTTATTTGAGACTTATAAAAGAACTTAAATGGAAAGGGGATTAAAGCAATAAATCACACTTGAGGTAACTTACAATATTTAAAGTCGCAGGTACATATATTCTTACCAAAGGGAAAATAATTATTTACAGTTCATATCCTAACAGCACGTTTGTCGAATGCGTCTATTTTGACATCGTTTGACATTGTCCGACATGGTTCAGCATCGTAAGCATAGCATTCGTTGTCACAAACTAAGAAAATTTCAAAATTCTGATTGCTCTCATTTCTTTTGTACTTTGTACGTCATTATTGTAGGTGTTGTACGATGACGTACTCTTGACGTTCGTCATCGTAAGAGGCATATACGTCATCGTACGTCTAGGATCCGATGTCGTACGTCCTTCATCCTTCAGTATGTCCACAATCGTTACGACAGTTGAATGCAGTCGCAGAAAAATGGCCTGTACGACCGTCGGGGGCATCGTAATGAAAAAGAAAAAAAAAAAAAAAAAACAGCTGTAGTGTGATCCCAGCATAAGATGGCAGTGGTGCCATCAGGATGAAATAAAGGAGGGAAAGATGAATAAATAAAGTAATTCGAGAAGTTTTTGGCCAGATGCCAAAAGTCTTAAGGGGGGTTTCATTTGGAAAGAATGACATTTTCTATTTATGAAGGAGTTTGGCAAGTTGAAGAACAGATTTGGCATGATTCCTGGCAGAAATATAAAGTGGATTATATACAGATGATGAAAGGCTCAAGTACCTATTGTGGGCAACCTATCTATCGTAAATATATAGCATGAGAACAGGCTGTGTTAAACAAATGTCTAGAAGGTATAGGTTGATAAAAAGAGTGAAATAATCAATATATGCCTCCATGCTTGACATTATGACCTCTGTTATATGTTCAGCACACAGAGACAGGTCTCTGACACATAAACTGTAATCATTCCAGGGAAAATCAGCTTATTATCTCCTCAGGTTCCCCAAACTGGTAAAGGTAAAACACCACATGCAGTTCCGCTTTGGGAGGATCCTGAGGAGAGATTGGAGAAAGATAGGGTAACAACATAAGCAGAATGATTAGAGGTAAAGAAAAGGTCAGTAATATTGGGCGTATCTCCAAGACGGTCAGGAATACGAGTAGAGTGTTGCACCAGATCCTTTAGGTAATTTAGTATATATATATATATATATATATATATATATATATATATATATATATATATATATATATATATATATATACAACATCACACCCAGGATTATGCAGGAAATAGATATTGATTAATTAAGATTTGTCTATAATAAAGTAGTTGTGAATAGAATACGTTATTTTGCAAGAGAATAAATCTATAGTTTAAAATTTCTAGATGTACAGTAGTGTTGATTAGGCCTAAGGCAGTTTTTTCCTATCTAAATTATAGAAAACATTTGACATTTTTCCCGATGAAAATAGATCATGAGGTTTAGGATATGAAACCCTGAGCTGCCAGCTGTGATCTGCTTCTCTATTCTGGATAGAAAGGAAGCTAATAATGTGCATGAATTTTATGGTTAGAGGAGATATTTGGAATGTTTGCCTCCATACCAAATCATTCTTCCTTTATATGCTGCCCATGAAAAGTTGGATTTTGAACACGGAAGTAGCCATTAAGTTTGTATGTATTCACTGCTAAAGTGAGGACTTGTGCTATTTGTTGGGAACAAATGATGACATTTGCATGATTGCATTACAATAAATTTGAATTCATATTTGTTTTTATTGTGTTAGCAATTTCAGACTGATGCATGGATTTGTTTATTACGTTTATAGCAACACATGTGGTAGTTGACGAACAAAGAAGAAAATTCCAATGGACTGTGACAATGACTACTGATTTAACACTTATGGACTTTTATATTACTTTTATGCTAGTATATTTGATACATCTTTATGGAGTACATAATTTCATATATATATATATATATATATATATATATATATATATATATATATATATATATATATATATATATATATATATATATATATATATATATATATATATATATATATATATATATATATATATATATATATATATATATATATATATATATATATATATATATATATATATATATATATATATAACGGTATCGGCTGTATCGGCCCACTTAGGAATATCGGTATCGGTATCGGGATTGATACTACCGATACTTTAATAAAAATTTGTGTGGTGTATCTAACTCTGGAAATTGTTTTGTTAAGCAGAATTTGGATGTTCGTACCAATAAAGAATAAATTAATAATAATGCCTAATTATTTAGTATCATATAGCGTATTGAGTCCATGGTGCGGAGTTACCACTGCTACCGTACTTGTACGAGACAGGTCAGTACTGGACTCGTGGGGCCCTGTTACATCCCTCACCTCAGAGAGAAAGGGAGAAGTGGGAAGACATCACCGCCTACATCTTGCTCACTCCCATGCTAAACACTTGTGCATTCATCTGTTCTTTTGTTTATTTTTGCATTTTTTTTTTTTTTTTTTTTTTTTTTTTTTACATTACAAGGGCACTGTGTGTGTGTGTGTGTGTGTGTGTGTGTGTGTGTGTGTGATTCATTGTTTGATCTGCTGCAGTCGCTAACGAGACAGCCAGACGTTACCCTACGGAACGAGCTCAGAGCTCATTATTTCCGATCTTCGGATAGGTCTGAGACCAGGCACACACCACACACCGGGACAACAAGGTCACAACTCCTCGATTTACATCCCGTACCTACTCACTGCTAGGTGAACAGGGGCTACACGTGAAAGGAGTCACACCCAAATATCTCCACCCGGCCGGGGAATCGAACCCCGGTCCTCTGGCTTGTGAAGCCAGTGCTCTAACCACTGAGCTACCGGGCCGAGTGTGTGTGTGTGTGTGTGTGTGTGTGTGTGTGTGTGTGTGTGTGTGTGTGTGTGTGTTTGTTTATGGTTAAATGGGCGTGTGGGCGGATAGGTGGGTGGTGTGTATTTGTATATAGACAGAGACACTGCAGTCTGCTGCTGTGTGTATGTGAGTTGAAGTTTGCCAGTTTTATCATGTTTTACTTGTTATTCTTAGGATTTTAATTCTGACTGGTGGACTATCAATAACAATTCTAATTATAAGACAGCTGCATATTCGTATCAGTAAACAAAGACATTTATTTGAATACAATGACATGTTTCTTTTCAACTTCTGCTCTGCCATCTTTAGCCCAGAATTTTAGAAAGAATATTGCAAATGATTCAGATGCTAGACTGACAGAATCATCGCCCACTGGCTCCCACCCTAAGCACTTAGGAACACTTATATTTCAATTCAAGGTAAAATGTAGCTGTGCAGTTTAGGTAACGCAGAATATTCCAATGCAATGTCACTAGACAGGACGAAACTTGAATTGATATTCATAATCTTAATTTAAGGTAAAACACAACTGCAGTTTTAGTAAAGTTTTAGCAGTGTCACAATGCCGCTGGAAAGGAACACCCAGAACTAGCCTTAAAGTTTTGAATATAATGTGTCGTACCTAAAAGTTTTGAATATTCAATGTGTGTACTAGGTACATAGTACATGTAACTGAATAGCAAATATTTTCATTAAAAGGAAAAAACTCTCTCTCTCTCTCTCTCTCTCTCTCTCTCTCTCTCTCTCTCTCTCTCACACACACACACACACACACACACCGCGTAATGTAGTGGTTAGCACACTCGTCTCACAACCGAGAAGGTCTGGGTTCGAGTCTCGGGCGCGACGAGGCAAATGGTAAGCCTGTTCACCTAGCAGCAAGTAGGTACGGGATGTAACTCGAGGGGTTGTGGCCTCGCTTTCCCGGTGTGTGGAGTGAGTTATGGTCTCAGTCCGAAGATCGGTCTATGAGCTCTGAACTCGCTTCATAATGGGGAAGGCTGCCTGGATGATCAGCAGATGACCGTGGTGAATTACACACACACACACACACACACACACACACACACACACACACACACACAGTGACCTCCTTTCCTGTGGCATTCATTGTGTAATTTACCGTGTCGTGTGCTGGACATCCAGCCAGTCTTCCCCATTACGGAGCGAGCTCAGAGCTCATAGACCGATCTTCGGGTAGGACTGAGACCACATCAACACAACACACACCGGGAAAGTGAGGCCACAACCCCTCGAGTTACATCCCATACCTATTTACTGCTAGGTGAACAGGACCCACACATTAAGAGGCTTGCCCATTTGCCTCGCCGCTTACCGGATTCGAACCTGGCCTTCTCGATTGTGAGTCGAGCGTGGTTAGCACGCTCGGCTCACAGTCGAGAGGGATGTAGGGTGGTATCATCAGCGTAAGAGTGGATAGAGCAAAAAGTTAGGTTTAGAAGGTCATTAATGAATAAAAGAAAGAGTGGGTGACAGGACAGAACCCTGAGGAACACCACTATTAATAGATTTAGGAGAAGAACAGTAGCCGTCTACCACAGCAGTAATACAACGTTCGGAAAGGAAACTTGAGATAAAATTGCAGTGAGAAGGATAGAAACCGTAGGAGGACAGTTTTGAAATAAATGCTTTATGCCAGACTCTATTAAAAGCTTTTGATATGTCTAACGCGACAGCAAAAGTTTCACCGAAATCTTTAAAACATGATTACCAAGATTCACTAAGGAAAGCCAGAGGATCACCAGTAGAGCGACCTTGACGGAGGCCATACCGGCGATCAGAGAAAAGATTGTGAAGTGACAGATTTTTTAGAATCTTCCTTTTCAGGATAGATTAAAAACTTTAGAGAAGCAAGAAATTACAAGGTATAGGATGGTAATTTGAGGGATTAGAACGGTCAACCTTTTTAGGAACAGGCTGAATATGGGTAGACTTCCAGCAAGGAAAGGTAGAAGTCGATAGACAAAGCTGAAAGAGTTTAGTCAGGTAAGGTGCACGGAAGCACAGTTTTTGAGAACAATAGAAGGGACTCCATCAGGACCATAAGCCTTCTGAAGGCATAGGCCAGCGAGGGCATGGAAAACATCATTACGAATAATTCTGATTGAAGACATGAAATAGTCAGAAGGAAAAATAGAAATAAGCCCAGAATTGAGAGGAGCCCGGTTTGAGAGGAGTTCAGCTTTACAGACAGAAGAGATGGCAGTGGTGCCATCAGGATGAAATAAAGGAGGGAAAGATGACGAAGTGTTTTTGGCTAGATGCCAGAATTCTTGATGGGAGTTTGAGTTTGTAAGATTGACATTTTCTATTTATGAAAGAGTGTTTGGCAAGTTGAAGAACAGACTTGGCATCATTCCGGGCAGAGATACAAAGTGCGTGAGTTTCAGGAGATGGAAGGCTCAAGTACCTTTTGTGGGCAAGCTCTCTATAATGAATAGCACGAAAACAGGGTGTTAAACCAAGGTTTAGAAGGTTTAGGTTGAGAAAAAGAATGAGGAATGTTCACCTCCATGCCAGACACTATCACCTCTGTTATGCGTTCAGCACAATGACATGGGTCTCTGACACGGAAGCAGTGATCATTCCAGGAAAAATCTGCATAATATCTCCTCGTCTCCCCAACTGGCAGAGGCAAAACGCCAGAGGCACCTCCGCTTTTGGGGATCCTGAGGAGGGATTGGAGAAATAGGACAAGATAGAGAATCGAGATTGTGATTGGAGGAACCCAATCGAGTTGAAAAGGGTAACAGCTTTAGGAGAAAGATTAGAGGTGAGGAAGAGATCAAGAATCGTGTGCATGTCTCCAAGACGGTCAGGAATACGAGTAGAGTGTTGTACCAGTTGCTGTAGGTCATGGAGGACAGCAAAGCTGAAGGCTGGATCACAATCGTCTCACAACCGAGAAGATCTGGGTTCGAGTCTCGGGCGCGACGAGGCAAATGGTAAGCCTGTTCACCTAGCAGCAAGTAGGTACGGGATGTAACTCGAGGGGTTGTGGCCTCGCTTTCCCGGTGTGTGGAGTGAGTTATGGTCTCAGTCCTACCCGAAGATCGGTCTATGAGCTCTGAACTCGCTTCATAATGGGGAAGGCTGCCTGGATGACCAGCAGATGACCGTGGTGAATTACACACACACACACACACACACACACACACACACACTCCTAACAGCCTCCCTCTCTCTCTCTCTCTGGACAGTAATATATATATATATATATATATATATATATATATATATATATATATATATATATATATATATATATATATATATATATATATACACACACACACACACACACACACACACACACACACACACAGTGCGATTAATTGTTTGGCAGTCATGGCCTTATCTGTAAAGAGCCCATATAAAATTTGCTGTACGATATGCTCTACAGGGTTACAGGATGTATTTGGAGGATAGTGAAGAAACACGTCACCGAGCGTGGCCGTGACGCAGCCAGTCTTGTGTAATCGCTGCTTGGTGGCGCGGGATTAGTATTGTTATCATCTTCGTTGCCACGTTTCACAAGTACTATATTTGTGATGACGTACATTTCTCATTGGTAGTGACTGTCGTAGTGTCAGAGAAATCAGGTATGTGATGTATGTGTGCCTTTCCTCTTCAAATATTTATACCTAAATTGACCTTGAAGATATATCTAGCAGAATATTAAGTAGAATGCTAACTGTAGTTACTCCACAGTAGTGAAAGCTTCAGACCGTATTCTACAAACCGTTATAGCGAGACAAAATGACCTATTTTAGACATGAGCCTATTTATGACCGGCTCTAATCTTGTGTCATCGTCATGAGTGCTAAGACAGGATTCACTCTTTTAAGGATAGCCAGCGACCGTCTTAAATCGCCGATATCGTGTGAACGTGGCTGTATATTCCATAATGGGATCCCAACAGTGTTAATTATTAATTTAACGATAAATGTTAGTAATAACGACTAAATAAAGTTATTCTCTGATGCAATAATGTGTTATTATAAATAACTGCCGGGATCTGTACGATCAGTTTTCCCCAAACTCAAACAAACCTTGCTCGATGCGGCCTGCATGTGTTGGGCTGTCGGATGTAGTCTTCTCATATATATCCACATATCTAACTATACTCAAAACAAGCAATATGCCAAAATAATTTAATAAGAAAAATTATGTCAAGAACATAATCCTTTCTATATATATAAAAGTTGACGAAATGTGAGCCTTAAGAGAGTCAACGGAGTGACGGTCAGGAATTCTGTGAGAACTGACGATAATTGTTAAAAATATTCTTTGGTCATAGCAACACCCAATGCCATAAAATTTAAAGCACGGCATGAAGTATTATGCTGCTATAGCCTAATCCAGGGAAAACTTCATTCTGTCAAAGGCCCAAAGGCCACTTGAATATCTTTAAGGGGAGATGTATATGCTAAAATACATGCATTTTCGTCACAAATAGTGTTTTGAAATTCCCGCGTCAAAAAATCAACCGACACTGGCAACATCCAGGTAGAAAAAGTTTTGTCTTCTGATTAATTTTAATACAGGTCGGAAAAAGAAAAAAAAAACTTTTTCACATTTAACTTACCATATGTATAATAAATCGGATTTAATGTCAACCCAATAATTTAAATGCCAATCTTTTATAAATCTTAAATTTCACTTAATCGTTCTATATAAAACTATACTGACTCCAACAGAAGAGCTTATCGAGGGTGAGGCTAATAATCAACCGTGCGACTGACTGACAACTTTGCGTCCAGCCGTCCACCAAGAGCCTGGCCTAGACCTGGCGGACGCGTACTGATCCTGTTCTGGCCTTGTCACTCCAGTCTATCGGAAGGGCCATGAAAACCGTCCCGTAGGCATTGGTTTGGGTGTTTGCTGGTACGATACGTTTCCTTTGGTAGTTGCCTAGAGTGATAGCAGCTATACAAACTCATAAACTGTCATTACTATATGTAGCTTATTACTAATCTATTACATATGTGTATTCAAGATTATGACTCTGTCCTATTCTGAGTTCGTTAATACGCAAGTTTATTTTGCTTGGCATGTAACCCAGTATTTAATATAAATATGTTATATATTATCCATTCATGGCTCTTATAGTATTATGAAGTAGCACTTTTTTAACAGCGTGGCGGGCCTGATCAAATGGCTTTATACGTTCCGGAGGCCGGATGATCCCCATCCCTTCTCTAATCCACCTTGAAAACAAAGACATTCAGGAAACAGATACTTGAAAGAAAAACGATGTTTCACTTTTCTTTATCAACACTGCTTTCCCATATCAACTGTCGTACGGCAGATACTCTAGAAGCATATGGGTGAATAATAGACTAAGTTTGACTGAGACAAGGTAAACACACACACACACACACACAAAAAAAAAAAAAATAATAAGTATGACTGAGTTTAGACAAAATGATTAAGGTGAGACTTAGTATGGACAAAACAAACATGAATTAGATAATTTAAAAAATACTAAAATATTAAATGTACGTGGGAATGAGATTGAGGGTGGTAATGGTGGTTAGTATTAATAGGAGAGTACCCAAGCTCGCGATGCGATTTCCAGATTTATCAGGTATCGCAATATTTCACAGAAAAGATGGTCAACTTTATATTTATGCCTGAAATCATGTCAAGTCTGTTCTTCAACTTGCCAAACACGCCATCATAAAGACAAAATGTCAAAATCTTTCAAACTTCAACTATTCTCGTGACTTCTGGCATCTGGCCAAAAACAGCTCCAGTAAAAATGGCGACTACCAAATCCAGCCTCAGTGAAATCTAATTGCACCAGTTCAGGGGTGCTGGACCAGAAATGTCTGATATCAGGTCGCACAACTCATGATAGCACAAAAGTCTTATGGCGACACCTCCCCTCAACTTTTTCTGACCCAAAATGTTTTGACATTAACTTCTGCAACATTCGCGGTCTTTGATCTAATTTTCAATCTGTAGAAAACCACCCCTCCTTTATTAAACCTCATTTTCTTTTCCTCACCGAAACACAGCTGTCTGAGGCAACTGACAGTAACCTCTTTTCTGTTCCTACTTTTTCTATCCTCATTTTCCTTCCAAAGCTTCCAACTTGCTCTCCTGCCCACGCTCTTGAATCTTCCGAGTTTTCCACCATCTGGCTACTGCTCAATAGTAACTCTCTAACTAAATATATCTGTACTGCCTATCTCTAATTCCTCTGAGTATAGTAACTTCCAAAGTGGAGCACATTCTATCCCTCTGTCCTTTCGCGGAGATTTCCATCAATGGAGATTTCAATGTTCACCACCAGCTTTGGCTTTCCTCTCCCTTTACTGACCATCCAGGTGAACTAGCCTTCAACTTTGCTATCCTCCATGACCTAGAGCAACTGGTGCAACACCCTACTCGCATTCCTGACCGTCTTGGAGATTCGCCCAACATTCTTGATTTTTTCCTTACCTCTAATCCTTCTGCTTATGCTGTGTACCCTATCTTCTCCGTTGGGCTCCTCTGATCACAATCTCATTTCTGTATCTTGTCCTATTTCTCCAATACCTCCTCAGGATCCCCCTGGCGAAGGAGCCTCTGTCGATTTGCCTATGCCAGTTGGGGGGACCCAAGGAGGTATTATGCTGAATTTCCCTGGAATGATTACTGTTTCCATGTCAGAGACCCATTTCTTTGTGCTGAACGCATAACAAAGGTGATAGTGCCTGGCATGGAGGCGTACATTACTCATTCTTTTCTCAACCTAAGCCTTCTAAACCTTGGTTTAACACAGCCTGTTCTCGTGCTATACATGATAGAGAGGTTGCCCATAAGTCACTTAAGCATTCCATCTCCTGAATCTCATGCACTTTTTATTTCTGCCCGGAATCATGCCAAGTGTGTTCTTCAACTTGCCAAACACTCTTTCATAAATAGAAAATGTCAAAATCTATGAAACTCTAACTCCCCTTGTGACTTATGGCATCTGGCCAAAAACCTCAACAACTTTACTTCTTCATCTTTTCCTCCTTTATTTTATCGTGATGACACCACTGCCATCTCATCTGTTTCTAAAGCTGAACTCTTCTTTCAAACCTTTGCTAAAAGCTCCACCTTCGATGATTCTGGGCTTGTTCCTTCCTCTGACTATTTCATGTCTTCAATCAAATTATTCGTAATGATGTTTTCCATGCCCTCTCTGGCCTAAAGTCTCGGAAGGCTTATGGACCTGATGGGGTCCCTTCTATTGTTCTCAAAAACTGTGCTTCCGTGCTTGCACCTTGCCTGGCCAAAATTTTCAACTATGTCTATCAAATTGTACCTTTCCTTCTTCCTGGGAGTTTGCCTACGTTCAATCTGTTCTTGAAAAGGGTTCTAATCCGTCAAACTATTGCCCTATAGCTTTAATCTCTTGGTTGTCTTACGTTTTTTAATCTATCCTAAATAGGAATATTCTCAAACATCTGTAACTTCACAATCTTCTATCTTATCGCCAGTATGGCTTCCGCCAAGATCGTTCTACTGGTGATCTTCTCGCGTTCCTTACTGAGTCTTGGTTATCTTGTTTTAGACATTTCGGTGAAATTTTTGCTGTCGCGTTAGATATATCAAAAGCTATTGATAGAGTCTGGCACAAAGCTTTGATTTCAAAACGGCTTCTATCCTTCTCTCTGTAACTTTATCTCAAGTTTCCTTTGCGACCGTTGTATTGCTGCTGTGGTAGACGGCCACTGCTCTTATCTTAAATCTATTAATAGTGGTGTTCCTCATGGTTCTGTCCTGTCGCCCACTCTCTTTCTATTATTCATGAATGATTTTCTTAACAAAACTTCTTGCCCTATCCACTCCTACGCTGATGATACCACCCTACATCTTTCCACGTTCTTTCAGAGACGAGCAACCCTTCAGGAAGTCATCAGATCACGCAGGGTTACCACAGAACGCCTGACTTCTGATCTCTCTAAGATTTCTGATTGGGGTAGAGAAAACTTTGTTGTGTTTAATGGCTCAAAAACTCAATTCTTCCTTATATCAACTTGACACAACCTTTGGCCTCTTTATCACCGCCGAAATCTTTCTATTTATTATTGGTATTTTCATGCCCCCCGTCCTCCTGCGGCCTCGCTCCACAAGGCTTTCACCCGTATTCTGCCCCCCAACTCTCTTGTTAACCAGTGCTATGAATCGTTCATACCTTTTGAACTGGTAAGATTGGCATCGGGGAGCCGGTGAACAATAACAATAAAAAAAAACACTGCAGGTTCAACTGGTGAGGAAATGCAAAGGGGGCACTTTAAAAAGCTATTTTAATAACCCATAATGATATTGACACAAATAGATATAACATGAAACATGAAACACAGATATATAACATGAAACACAGGAAAATGACATACACATATACATATAACACAGTAATAAATACAACAATAAAGAACCCAACTTAATACCTAACAATAATCCTAATCCTATATAGAGGCAATGTGGAAAACACGGACGAGGGGAAGTGATACTTATGCGGTGTCGCAGTGGTGAAGTGCTGGGTGATGGTTGATCCCACGGTAGACCCAAGAGGCGTTGTGTTCACTGGTTGAGGCCTGGACCTCAACTTGCTTTCCAGAAAGCCAAGAGCTGGCTCAACACTTCCGGTTGAGGAGAATGGAGCCGCGTGAATCAAACTTCGGGACAGTAACGGGCCTTCATGAAACGGTAACGTGGAGGGTTCATGAGGCGGTGGCGTGGAAGGTTCACGAGACGGTGACGTGGAAGGTGAGGCGGAGAGGTGGCGAACGAGGTAACAAGCGGAGGAGGTGATGGTAGTGGAGTATGTTACGGGCGGGCCCATCTAAGAATGCGTTGGTTTCGGTTCTTCATGGCGTGAAGGAAGGCCAGAGGATTGTGATCGGTGAAGACCTTCGTAGTTTGAGGACCAGGATGAAGATAGCACTCAAAACGTTGGAGCGCCAGGACGAGTGGATGGTGGAGTAGTTGAGTTGATGTTTTTTCAGCTTGGCGGAGTGATAGGCGATGGGATGGAGGATGCCGCTTGTGGGGTCCGTTTGTAGTAGGACAGCACCCACTCCAACTCCACTCGCGTCCACTTGTAGATGGAAGGGCGGGAGTGATCCGGCGTTCAGACCACTGGTTCCGAGGAGAGGAACGCCTTGAGGTGTTGGAAGGCTTGGTCACAGGTCGGGGTCCAGTGGAAGGGGACGGAAGTGCTGATAAGGTCCGTCAGGGGGGCGGCCAGGGTGGAGAAGTTCCTACAGAATCGTCTGTAGAAACCAGCCATCCCCAAGAACCTCATGAGAGCTTTCCTGGTGGTAGGGACAGGGAAGCCAAGGATGGCCTCCACGTTAGCTCTCTTGGGGCGAACCTTGCCGTTCCCCACCACATGTCCCAGGTAGACCACCGTAGACTTCCCGAAGGTGGACTTGGCCAGGTTGATTGTAAGCCCGGCTTCCTGCAACCGACCCATCAGCCTCCGAAGACGGGTCAGATGTGTCGCCCAGTCGTCCGCAGTCACCACCAGGTCGTCCAGATATGCAGATGTTCCCTCCAAGTCCTGGGTGATGTAATTTATAGCCCTCTGGAAGGTGGCGGGAGCATTAGACAAGCCAAAGGGCATCACTGTGTATTGGTATAGTCCGAAGGGGGTGATGAAGGCGGATATTATTTGGGCCTCGTCCGAGAGGGAATCTGGTAGTAACCTTTAAGTAAGTCTATAGTGGTTACAAATTTGGCTACTCCTATACTATCTATAAGGTCCTCTATCAAGGGCAATGGGTAGGAGTCTGGCACCGTCACTTTATTTAATTTCCTGTAGTCGGTGCAAAATCGACTACTACCATCTGGCTTAGATGTTAACAGGCAGGGAGAAGCCCAGGAGATATACTAGGTTCTGCAAGGTGATGACAGAGCAGATAGTCTACCTCTTTTTCATCAAGTCTCTTTTAATGGGTGAAATGCGATAGGCTGGTTGTCTTATAGGCTTGATGTCATTAGATATTAATGTTATGTCATGTTGGATAGTATTACAAACTCCTGGAAGGTCACCTGTGATTTCAGAAAAGTCTAGCAATAACTTTTTAAGATCAGACTGTTGTGAAGGTGTTAAGGAAAGAAACACCTCATCAAGGTTGGACATGATTTGGCTGTTTGAGGGGCGTCCTTTAGGTGACGAGAAGAGGAATTCGATGTCGGACTCTTCCTCGGGGGGCACAGGACCAGACTCCTTCCCTACCAGACATACAGGTACAGTGCGAGACAAGTCGTCCTCTGGTTCTCTGGAGTGGTAAGGTTTCATTAGATTAATATGAACTAGTTGGGAATCCTTACGACGGTCAGGAGTGTGGACCACATAATTTAATGGACTTAGTTTTTGAGCCACAACATAAGGTCCCATGAACTTACTGTGAAGAGCATTGCCTGGAGTGGGAGAAAAGTAAAACCTTGTCTCCTGGTTTGAAACTTCTCATGACAGATTTGGGAAGAGAATTCTGTTGCATTTTAGTTTGAGATTTGAGGAAGTTTGATTTAGCAAAAGATCTGACTTCACTGATTTTATTCTTAAGGTTACTGATGTAGTCAGACACACTGGGGCTTGAAGGAGTATTTTGAATAAACCATTGATCCTTTAATATTTTGAGAGGCCCCCTGATCTGTCTACCATAGAGTAATTAAAAAAAGGAGTAACCTAAAGAATCTTGAGGAGATTCTCTTAAAGCGAAGAGAAGGAAAGAAATACTTTCATCCCAGTCTCCTTGATGCTCCAAGCAAAAATGGCTAGTGAAATTGCTACCCTTGTCAGACTGAATTTGTTTTGGAATTCCTACCAAGGTGAAAAAATGTATTAGATGTTTTACAATGGTCTTTGATGTGATGTTCTTAAGAGGGAATGCTTCAGGGTACCTGGTAGTGGGATCCATGAGGGTTAACAAATACTGATTCCCTCGTTTGGTTTTGGGTAAGGGCCCTACGCAGTCTAGAATGATCTTTTCGAAGGGCTCCGTCTGAACTGGAATAGGCGTCAGAGGAGCTGGCACAAGGCGTTCGTTAGGCTTACCCACAATTTGACATATGTGACATGTTTTACATAGTGTGACACATCCTTTTTCATTCCTGGCCAAAAAAATGTTGAAGAGCCTTCTTGTAGGTTTTTGGATGCCTAGATGACCTGACAATCCATCATGAGCTAGTTCTATAATGGCTGGTCTTACAGACAAGGGATGACAACTTGATGTGTTTCTGACCAGGTGTCTAGTTGTTTCAGTTCAGGAGGTCTGTAGGCACGCATCAGGACTCCTTCCTGATAATAAAAACAAGGCAATTTAGACATATCCTTTGTCTCACTGGCAACATGTCTGATCTTAGCCAAAGTGAGATCCTGTTCCTGAGCATTAATCAAATTCTCCTTTGAAATGATGTTATTGTACAAGTTGTCAGTAGAGGCAATCATTGGTGGAGGAGGTGGTGAAAGGGCAGGGGACTTGGACTGAGACCTGGTGACTGCACACACTGGGAAGAAGTGAGGGGATGTTTCGTCCAGGGTCTTAGTGGGACTTTCTGTTAAGGGAGAATCAAGAACAATTAAGTTTGGAACAGCCAAGTTACCCGCAAGATCATTACCCAGTACAAGATGTACCCCGGTACTGGCAGTTCACCAGGTTTAATGGCTACCTCAACCTCTCCTGAAATGAACGGGCACTGTAAGCTAATATTAGCCAAGGGATAGGAGAGCTGTGATTCGAGACCTGTAAGGATCACCTTCTCCCCAGTGAAAGCCTGTTTGATGTTAGGGATGACATCTTCCCTTAAGATGGATTGGGCAGCACCTGTATCACGCAGAACCTTGATATTTATTGCCTTGTCTTTACCATCAATCAGGGACACTTTACCTTGATACATGTACGAGTCATAAAGTTCTAGAGGAGAGTTGACAGGGTTAGCTAGGACCACTGGTTTCTTGTTCTCAAATGTGTTAGGTTTAGGTGGCACAAAAGAAAGTTGACGTTGAGAGGCCTTGCAATTTGGGTGTCTAACACTGATCTCCTGCCTAATTTTTTCCACTGCCTCCCCAAGCCTCTTAACCTCCTCCTTCAACTCAAAGATGAGAACTTCGTTCGCAATTTTCCCCTCACTTAGCTTTCTGATTTCCTCTCGCAATTCTCGGTGCTCAAGAGAAAGAACTAAATTCTCGCTCTTGAGCCTACACACCATACACTCAGAAAAATCAACGACCTTCCTGTCATGCCCACACATCTCACACACAACAAACTCTCCCAATCCCATCTCAACACTCTCTTTCACGCACTCAATCACACTCTGATATACCTCAGTAGCTACCGCCATACTAATTTACAATCTGTTAACTCACAAACAAATAAAAATACTTGGTGACGGCGGGGTGGGGGAACCGCGGTGGTGGGGGGCCTAAGTGAGGTCAACTAATCCTCTTTCAAGGTCAACTTGACGGTTACAAGCCTAGTCTCCTCACTCTACCAAAATACTTTTAACTCACAAACACTGATTCTAACCACTATTTCACTCTAATCTAACACTTGCAGTACACACTTTGACTTCACTAACACTCAAAAGCACCACACACAGACACCAAGCACAAACACCACTCGCTAACTATAAAAACCACAGCCAAAAACGGAACCCACACACAACACGTCCACTCGCCACCGCAGCTACTCGCAGTAACATGGGTTACTGCACAAAAGAAAATACTCTCTCTCTCTCTCCCCAGCAGTGTGACAGGCGTTCCTTCCCCGAGAGTCTGTTGTTATAGGGAAAGCTGGGTTCTGCCTGAGCATTTGTGACCATTGAGTGTGTGTGTGTGTGTGTGTGTGTGTGTGTGTGTGTGTGTGTGTGTGTGTGTGTGTGTGTGAATGGAGGCGTGTGTCTGACGGTTATAATAAAAAAAAAATAAATAAATAAAATTAAATAATAATAATAGCAAAGTGGTCAAGCCCACTACCTATTCTCTCTACTACTTTATTTCACCCCTTCTCTTCCCACCCACTTTCTCTTTAGCTAGGCTTTCTTATTTTCACCATACTTAAAAAAAAAAAAAAATCCCCAGTCTATTTATGTTAGCTGTAGAAGGTGAGAGAGAGAGAAAGCTACGATGGGCGCCTGTGCCCACTAGCATCAAAGCTAGTTGTGATCTCGATGAACGTTTCTCTGTGTGTTTCCTTTAGCTCTTGGTGAGGAGAAAGTCCCCACAGAGTTTTTTTTTTCATGTCTTTGAAAGAAGAACAAGTAAAGAAAATTCTTAAGCTGATATTGAAGGAAATTCTTCCACTGATAATTGTATAGAACCAACGATGGAAGCAAACACATGATGTGATGTCAGCAAGCAGCATTACTGATGAACATAGTGAAATTGAGGAGCACTTGTAAAAACATGTACTAAATATGGCAATGCGGACACCATCTTGGATATAATAAAAAATCATAGACCTGTTAAGGTTTATAAAATCAGCCAATCAGCTAAATAGTTTCTTGAACATTATGGGATCATCAATGAAAGGAGCTGGTTGTGGGAAAATAGCTTGCCAGCCAACTTAATTTGCAAGGAGAGCACCAGGTATACCGACAGGATCTGCTACCCTTGGTAAAGGACGTCCACCTTCAGGGAGTCTCACATGAAGACCCAAACGTCCTCATAACTTGGCCCATAATTTGAAGAGCAATGTGGCCAATGCTAAGTCCCACGGTACTGTTCAATGCTTTTAACATTCTCTCTCTCTCTCTCTCTCTCTCTCTCTCTCTCTCTCTCTCTGAGGAAGTTTTGTTACAGATATAATTTTTATTGTATAATTATTATTGTAGTCGTCATAAAAGGAAGCATGTAGGTACTTGATTTTTAATGTACCCATGCCTGCGAGTGTGTTTGAGTTGACAATACATTAAAAATTATCTAAAAGACAAGACTGGCTTATAATGTACATTACTTATAGTAATGTAGTGACTGAAGTACAGTCATCTGGGTGGTGTACTGCTTCATCAGAGACGCGAAGCATCACGAGTGTCTCATAAGTCTTATAGGATAGCAGGATTTTCTGCCTATAGTAGCTAGGGAACTACAATTTTGAAGACGTTTAATTAAGAAGTAAATACGGGCAGGTCACATCATGCACATAACTAAACATGAACTCGCTGAAGGGACCAGGAAAAGGCGTGGGCAATCAATTAAGGGGAAAAATTTAAGAGCTTCAACATCAAGCAAGCTAAACTAGAGCATTGGCACAGACAGCAGACTTATTTTTCCTGAAGATGTTTATTGGTAATAAAAATGGGTGTTGTAATCATTGAATATACCTTAAACATAATGTCAATAGGTTACTATGTCTTATCAGTATTCACAAATATTAAAAAATCATATAACATAGCAGAGTATAAATATTATGTTTTAGCCAAATATGACGTAAGAATATTATGCAGTCAAATTCATTATCACGACTTTGTGAGATGGAATTATACACAACATTGGCAAGGTGTACAGTGTTATTATTCCCCATAATTTATCACACAATGTGCTTTTTTTAAATGTACCTTAAGAAAGGGAAAAGCTTAATAGTATGAGGCTATATATTAAATATCTGCGTATAAGTACTCAACGTTCAGAGAGCTACATGTGCGTTTTCCAAGATTATTTATTCGATCACTATTATTAATACGCTAAGGAGAGGAGCCTGGCTAAGGGGACGGAGCCTGTATATACTAGTCCCAAACTGAGGAAAATGCTGCCAGGTGGGAGATGTAGCGTTCTCCTGTTAACCCTAGCAGTGCCATATGAGTTAAGCTATTGCGGCGCGTAATGGATAATTTTTTTTTTCCTGCCCTTGCGGGGAGGACCCGTCAGGCATGGAGGAAGGGGTCTCCAATAGGAGGGGGGCGGGACACAAGTGGGAGGAGGAGGTCAAGAAAGAGTTACCTAATGTCAGATTGTCCTGCCAAACCACTCTAAGGGGACCAGACGGTATTAATTCACCCGAAAGACAATCTGGCAACCTGGCAACAGACACATTCTGTTGCCGCAAAGGAGGACAGTGAAAAGCAAAGCTAGAAACAAAGGAAAATGGGATTCCTAATTTTATTTAGCTAAACCTGGGGCCATACAACCCGGGAGCATACAAAAAACTGAGTCTGGTCCTGGAGCCGAAAAAGTTAAATTCTTCTTATGTACCTTGGTCCTGGCAACCGACATCTATCAAACCTGCCTGATTCACACAATTCTAATAAAAGTAAATTTTAGTTTCCTAGTCATTTGTACAAAGTAAAATAAAGAATATGTAAAAAATAATAAAAACTAAAAAAATAAATAAATAAATAAAAAAATAAATAAATAAATAAACCAAAGGGCCTAAAAGAAAACACACAAAAGGAAGTGACGTGGATATGAAACATACAAAAAGAAGTGACGTGGATATGAAAACATGAAATTACAGTTAAATGGATGGCTGTTTCTTGATTATTAAGATAGGCTTACATTTATGTATACAAAGTGATTCACCAATTCTCAATTCAGATAATGTATTGGCTTTATACAAAATTTTGAAATCCTGTTCCTTAAAAAGCATGATTTAACCGTCTTGAGTATTTTATTTCTTTTTATGACAGAGAAGCCTATATATTAAATATATATATATATATATATATATATATATATATATATATATATATATATATATATATATATATATATATATATATATATATATATACTTATATTTATTTATTCAGTTTATTTTGTCACTTATTTACTATGTTTTTACAGACCCGTAGTTGGTAACATGAAAGAATCGGATTCCCGAGGGACATCACTATGGCCAGCAGCATTCCACCTGTTGACTACCTGCGCTTGAAACTCTTTTGTATCCTCGAGGGTCCAGGAGCAGCTACACTCAAATTTATCTTGAAACGCGGCACTAAAGTCCCGAACCCTCCCGTCTCCTTTCTAAACTATCTCAATAGTCTCAAGAGTGAAAATTCTACCGCAAATTTTTGTAAACTTACTAACAGAAAGAAGAAGGATGTCTTTAATAAGACTGAAATGGATCAGATCAATGCTGATCATCTGTGGGAAAACTTTGATTTGACTTTTCTATTTAAAGCCATTAGATATGGCTGTGAAAACGTTGAAGGGTTTGATCACCATGCGTGGAATGATCATACCAAACTAGAGGGTATGGTAAAGGAAATAAAAGACGAGAGAAACACAGTTGTGCATGAAAGGCGACAATTAACAGATCATGAGTTCCAAGGCAAAATGACGCATCTGAAGGATCTATTCTTAAAGGCTCTCGATGCAACAGAACATAAATTCGGTGCCTCCATTCAGGATATTACACAAGAAAAACGTAGGATAGATGATGTTATCCATGATATTTTAAGCTGCTTCACAATAGAGGGAATTCTTCGTCTGGATACGCTCAGACACCTGCCTGTGTTCAAAAACATGTTTTTCACACGCCTGCGGGACATCTACAAAAAATCACAAATATTTGATCCACTTTGTTTCCTTAGCCGTGTTTCAAAGAAAGATTTAAACATCCAGGATATATTCACAAAAATCATTATAAAAAAAGAACCTGGGGATAAAGAAATTGACTACTTGGACATTTTAGTCTACACGCAATCATTAGGACTACAACAACAGGTCACCTCGTCGACTCAGCAACAACAACCCATCCATGTTATACAACAACCGCAGTCCACCATGTGTACTCAGCAACCACAACCCAACGTGTCTACACAGCATCCACAACCCACCTTGTCTACACAGCATCCACAACCCACCGTGTCTACTCAGCAACCACAACCTCCCTTGCCCATTCAGCATCCACAACCCCCCTTGCCCATTCAGCAATCACAATCTATTACTTTTACTCAGCAACCGACAGCGTCTACTCAGCAGCCACATCCGACCGTGTCTACTCAGCAGCCACAACCCACTTTGTCTACTCAGCAACCACAATCGACACATACCACTTTCCAGACTGACTTAGTTCATCCACAACTTCTATTAATCAAAGGTGTGGCCGGAAGTGGCAAGACTACCTTACTTACCTTTATTGTGTCAGAGTGGATTAAACATGAGTGTGAACGCCGTATGAAACATCTAGACGTATATGACTTTGTTCTGCACGTGTTGTGCCGTGATGGTAATTATGAATCTCTTGAGGAATTTCTCGAGCAAGTCTTCCCAGAAGCCTCATCATTCAAGCCTTACACAATGACTCTTATTACCAAGTTTAAGATCTTATTCTTAATAGACGGTCTTGACGAACGTAACAGTTCGTCGCGGAAGCTGGTAAACGACATCTTAAAACGTTCTGAAATGTTGCCAGGATGCACTATAATCTGCACCTCTCGCCCAGAGACTGTAGTAGACTTTCTTCAGTCAGTCTCCAATAAATACAAAAAAAGTCAGGGGATAATGATGGGTATTTCTCAAAACGACAGAACCAAGTTCGTCACGAGATATTACATGTCCCTCAGTGTTACTGGATCCCCAAACTGCGATAAGCTTGCGCAAGTCATGGAGAGGGTAGGTTGGAGAGATCATTTTGGGCTACCTCTTAACTTACTCTTTCTGTCTACATTGTTCCGTGACAAACCAGAATGTGTTAGGGAAAATACTACCCAAACCAGCTTGTACCTCGCTATGCATGACTGGAGCCTGGAGAAATTGCAATATAGACTTGCAGAACACCCGCAGACACGGGATTTCAATCGATTATATCGTGAGGAGAGCATTGAAATAGTATTAGATTTAATATACCAGGTATCCTTTGAATGTCTTATGGAAAATAGACAGTTTCTTTCTAGAGATGATATGAAACAACTGAAACATTGCTGCAAAGATCAAGAGCTGCCAAGAGAAGAGATGTTAGGGTCTTTCTTTTCATTAAGAGAAACAGTGACGACTAGAGTCAGTCAAGTATATCATTCACCACATAAAGGTATCCAGGAATTTTTCGCTGCAAAGCATATTGTGCGCATTTTAAATCAGTCATCTGACGAAAGTGTTAGGCGGCTGCTTCGGCAACCGACGAAAGAAACCATTCAAACACTGAAGAATCTCCTTCTACACGTTGCGGGTCTCCTCAGTCAGAAGGGCGTACAGTCTCATCCAAGAGCCATAAAGGTAAGTTAATACAAATACTATTTCTTTCAAGTATGCCTTTCCTTCTTTTTGATCCATGAAAAAACTCGAGAAGAATGGTTTAGTATAGAAAAGTTTTTTTGAAAAGAAATTTGAATTATTTAAAATTTACATAAAAATAATAATATAAACTCATTATTATAACTAATGTTATCATGATATGTAATGTGATAATGATAGATAATACAGCTTTAATAATAATTATCATTACAATTATTCTAATAATAATGATAAAATTTATAATTATTATATGATTGTCATTATTATTGTTATTATAATAGAAATAATAATAATTATTATTATTATTACTAGTAGTAGTAGTAGTAGTAGTAGTATCATTAGTTTTAGTATCATCATGTAACCCACCACCATCATACTTCCCTTCATCGTCATAAATCTTGTTACCAAGGGTAACAAAAATATAGCTTTAAAAAAAGGATGACTGATGTGCCCATCCCATATATTCAAGAGCGCTAACCAAAATAGAAGGATAAGTGTCTTTAATTAAATCTCTCTTGAGAAAGAGTTCGTCATAAGTGGAAATGTAGGAAACATACAGGGAGTTCAAAAGTTTACTAGATAAAGAGATGAATGATTAAGAATACTGGTTGACACTTGCATTAAAGAAGTGGACATAATAGAAGAAGGTCTTGTGTAGCGAGGCATCGGAAAGACAGGAGGTAAAACAGTTAGCAAGATCAGAAGGATAGTTCATATGAAAATAGTGTCAGAAGATAGCAAGCAAGGAATGCAACAGTGATATGAGAAAGAGGCTGAAGACTATCGTGACAGACATTTTTGTGCTTTGTTTTTATTTTGGCCATCTTAGATCATGAGGAAAGTGACAAGGATTGGCAAGGAGAGAATTATGGAAGGAATATATATATATATATATATATATATATATATATATATATATATATATATATATATATATATATATATATATATATATATATATATATATATATATATATATATATATATATATATATATATATATATATATATATATATATATATATATATATATATATATATATGTGTGTGTGTGTGTGTGTGTGTGTGTGTAATTATATTTTTATGATTTTTTTTTTATTGATTTGTTTTAGTATTTCTATGTTTACTCTTACAAGGTGTGATCAATAGACAATCTGTATTTTTGTGATCGCGTGTTCTTTGTAACGATAGTCTGGCTTGTCCTTTAAGAAAATTCAAGTGTAGGGGAACTATGTAAGAAGTTATGCCGCAACCATAGTGATGCTCTATGGACGAGGTTTACATCTCAATATATATCTTAATGCTCAAGGCAAACGTTTGCACTGCATTGCAATCATGTAATTCTATCATTCTATTTTCTCTCTCTCTATTATATGAAACCCCAACACACAGGAAGTGGTGGATCTGCTGAAGGAAAGTGGTATGGACAGCTGTAGGGATTGGTTAGTCCTGTTGGAGGATACCGAAGTTAACGCAATCGCCTTGAAATGCGTTGCAGAGCACATTGAACGTGATAATGATGTGGAGGAAGAATTAATAATAACGGACAACACCATATCAAGCGCAATGGCCCTTTTGCCTATCATTCCTCGCAAAACATTATATATTCACAATGAGAAAAGGGACCTAGATGTGCATAAACTTGTTCAGGATTGTGCAGACCACACCATCAGTGAGATGTTACATTGGCACCATTACGAACATCCCATCCTACATATTACCTCGGACTCCTCATTACGTGTCTTGCCAAAGTGAGTTTACGTGCTTATCCATTTACGTATTAAGTCTGTGTGTGTGTGCGTGTGTGTGTGTGTTGATAATAATAATGATGATAATATTATTATTATTATTAATAATAATAATAATAATAATAATAATAATAATAATGATAATAATAATGTTTATTTGTCTGCTAATTTTATCCAGTGACAATCCACAAGCTGCATTTTAGTTATCAACCATATATCATATTAACTCTAAACAGGTATCCAACATAATGATACATTGGCTGCCACATGGCGCCAATAAATGTTGAAGATCATCATTATATTATTTATTTACCTGAAGTAGCTGGTTATAATTCCCAATTTGCACAGGTTTTTTTTTTGTGGGGGAGCGGGGGAGGAAGAGCGGATAAACAAGGGTCACACGATAAGGGAGGCATTTCTAGGGACTCTTGGCCTGGCCCTAAAATCGAGTCCGGGGCTTACCGGTTCTTCAGTTCATTCCTTGTTTAACTTTATTCTCTCTGATTTTCCTATTTTATTTTATTTCATTTATTTATTTATTTATTTTATTTGATTAATTAATTTATTTATTTCTATTTAATTTTTCATTTAATTTTTTTTTATTTATTTATTTTTTTTTTTTTTTTTTGCTTTTCTGGTAGTGTGTTAAGTGCGAATGAACAATGTTCTTTGCATCGGTTCTCGGCAAAAACACTCAACTTATATGTATGTATCATACGAAGGCGACCAAATACAGCAGAATCCCAGTAACGTTAGCGCCGTTGGCGGGAGGCAAACATTAGTTCCCTTGTACTTTTTTTTATCCATGAGGGGCAACTGGCCAAAAACAACAAAAAAATGAAAAAAAAGGCCCACTGAATTCTCAGTTCCCTTAAGATCAAGTGAGTTATGCAAAATTCAGGGACAAATGTCTTGAAACCTCCCTCTTAAAAGAACTCAAGTCATAGTAAGATCGAAATACAGAAGCAGGGAGGGAGTTTCAGAGTTTATCAGAGTATGAATGATTGAGAATACTGGTTAACTCTTGCATTAAAGTTAGACAGAATAGGGGTGAGAGGAAGTACAAAGCCTTGTGTAGCGATGCCGTAGGAGGAGGGGAGGCATTAAGTTTGCAAGATCAGTAGAGCAGTTAGCATAGTGATAAAAGATATCAGGAAATGCAACATTTCAGTGGTAAGAAAGAGACTGGAGATAGTCAACCAGAGGAGGGGAGTTGATGAGACGAAGAGCTTTTGATTCCACCCTAATAAAACTGTGTGAGTGGAACACCCCTAAACATGAGAAAAGTACTGCATACAAGGACGGATAAGGCCCTTGTATAGCGTTAGCAGTTGGAGGGGCGAGAAAAAACTGGTGGAGATGCCGCAGAACACCTAACTTCATAGAAGCTGTTTTAGCAAGAGAGATGTGAAGTTTGCAGTTAAGATTATGAGTAAAGGATGGACCGAGGATGTTCAATGTAGAAGAGGGACACATTTGAGTGTCATTGAGGAAGAGAGGATAGTTGTCTCGAAGGTTGTGTCGAGCTGATAGATGGAGGAATTGAGTTTTTGAGGCATTGAACGCTATTAAGTTTTCTTTGTCCTAATCAGAAATCTTAGAAAGATCAGAAGGCAGGCGTTCTGTGGCGTCTCTGTGTGATCTGTTGACTTCCTAAAGGGTTGGTCGTCTCTGAAACGACGTGGAAAACTGTAGGGTGGTATCATCAGCGTTGGAATGGATAGGGCAAGAAGTATGGTCAAGATCAGTAATGAACAATACAAAGGGAGTGGGCGACAGTACAGAACGCTGAGGAACACCACTGTTAATAGATTTAGTAAAAGAACAGTGGCCGTCTACCACAGCTACAATAGAACGGTTGGAAAGAAAACTTTATGAGTTAAAGTTCCAGAGAGAAGAAACTGTAGGAGGGAAGTTTTCAAATCAAAGCTTTGTGCCAGACTCTGTCAAAAGCTTTTGATATGTCTAGCGTCACAGCAAAAGTTTCATCAATATTTCTAAAAGAGGATGACCAAGACTCAGTAAGGAAAGCCAGAAGATCACCACTAGAGCTACCTTGACGGAAGCCATACTGGCGATCAAATAGAAGATTGCGAAGTGACAAATGTTTGAGAATCTTCCTATTGAGGATAGATTCAAGCAAGAGATTAAAGCTATTGGACGGTAGTTTGAGGAACAGGCTGAATGTAGGTAAACTTCCAGCAAGAAGGAAAGGTAGTAGTCTATAAACATCGTTGAAAGAGTTTGGCCAGGCAAGGTGCAAGCACGGGAGCATAATTTTTGAGAGCAATAGGATGGACACCATCAGATCCATAAGCCTTCCGTGTGTTTAGGTCAGAGAGGGCATGGGAGACATCATTACGAATAATTTTGCTTGAAGACATGAAATAGTCAGAGGGAGGAGGAGAGGG
>NC_059284.1:2337075-2379575 GCF_017591435.1 Portunus trituberculatus
TCAAAAGCTCAACATTCATCCCTAATAAGTTCATCTGCAAGAAGTGTATATTATATATGGAAAGGAACATGACAGGCCAATTAGCTTAAAGAAAAGCAAGAGCCTAAATCCAGTTGTTTATAGATTTTTAATAAGCTTAAAGAAAAGGAAGAGCCTAAATCCAGTTGTTTATAGATTTTTATTATTTCTTAACCTTGAAAATATCTTTCGTACTTGAGCGTCTACTGCTCAGCCGTGGGATGCGCTTGCCTCGCCTTGTCCCTGGGGCATATTCAACAAGTTGACAACTGACTCTAAGAATGATCGCGCGAGTCGACTTGAAGGGGTAACTCAACAAACTTATGATCTCACGCAAAACATTCAGTGGCCTGGCAATACATTATGTCATCTTAACACTGACTTCACACATTATAAATTACAATAATTGGAAAAAAAAAAACCGATTCGGTCTTGGTAGGCCTACCCGTACTAACTCTCCTTGTAGTCCCACTGCTTGAACACCCATGTACCGAGATTCTGATCATCTTTATCCACAGAGATTGGGGGATCGTCCTCATCCTCAGATGCAGTGTTCCCTTTATCTTGCAATGGGCTCCTTCTTGCAAATTTACGGTCTAGCTGCCTTTGTACCAAATACGGGTAGGGGTGGGCATTGGTATTACTACAAAAAAGGCCTACTACTTGTAATCTCTATAAATATTCAATGTAAGACAAGAGTACAATAGTTTCTATAATTAGCTTCTATGATAAATATTAATTATTAGTGTTTCATGTGCTTTGAACGAATTTCATATCAATTTTATTATTAGAAACGTTCATACCATTTCTGAAAAAGAAAAAAATAATCACTTAAGGGAGACGGTACCCGGACTTTGGTCCTGCAGATGATCAGGAAACCTAACACCAATTTTAGTTAGTAATTACCAAGAATTAGGTGATTTCTTATCACTCATGTCTAATACACAATGTAAAGTTAGAATTGTCGCTGTCCGGTGGATTATTTATACCTAAAATTCCAAATATTAGCTTTATAAACAAGTCATAGTTATATTATACATTTTAGTAAGAAGATACTTCAATATAAGACACTCTTACACTTACGTTTCCCTTTCGCAAAAAAAAAAAAAAAAAAAACGGCGTGACCAATACTACGTGCAAGTGCGACGACTGCCAAACATTCGCTCTCACTGTTCGTGGTGGACTGGTGCGTTACCGTGCGCGGCGCTTGCTCACTGATGGTCTGGCGGCACAGCCAGACAGCATTGATACAGGATTCATACAGGAATGAACTGCACCCGGGCAGTACGGTCCGTATCTACCTACGTAGGATAGTGCTGTCAATACGCTAGTCGTATATAATGCTCAAAATCAATTAATACTTGTGCTTGAATAAGTTGAGTTCCAGAATATATATATATATATATATATATATATATATATATATATATATATATATATATATATATATATATATATATATATACACTTTTTTTTACCTTTTTTGTAGTTAATTATTTCAGAAAATTATATTTCTGAATATGTTATTCAAGTTAAACCTCAAATTGTACCATTAACAAGGATAATTGTACCGCTCATTGCAAATTGTACCCAAAATGGCCTTATTTTAAAATGTAGGACCACAGTACCCTCAGCTTCAAAATGTGCCGTTTTGGTACAATTGTACCGTAGGTGGCAACACTGCTGACCAGCAACATGAATCGGAGCGTGTCTTCAGCACGATCGTGAAGCAGCCTCGTGTTGAAAAAAACATTTATGCAACACTGCGCGCATCATGAAGCATATAACACTAAACCTTAACACATTCTACAAAATACTCTGAAATAATCAAAGCATCCGAGAAACACACACACACACACACACACACACACACACGCGCGCGTGCAGGTGAGAGGCGTGCTGTACAAGAAGGCTGGTGTCTTGGTATCCCTCGTTTTGGCTTACCAGCAGCCTCCAAGAACTTTATTTTCTCTACCTCACTTTGGGATCAATTATTGCATTCTTGAAATTAATTGATGGTGGTGGAAAAAAAATTGTTGACCCATAATTTGTTGCTGGTGTTGCTTTTAAAGATATTTTGTGGTATGATTAATAATCGTTTTCCTTTTCAGTGACATGAAACATTAAACAGAAAGTTATACTATACTAAATACCTCTCCCATTGAGTAATTCACGCACGTTAAATTTACAATGTCGAAATTCTACCAGAAATATTATGGAGTTACTTGTCTAGGATGATGCCATTACTTACCCTACTGAGATGCTATAAGCAAGATATATATATATATATATATATATATATATATATATATATATATATATATATATATATATATATATATATATATATATATATATATATATATATATATATATATATATATATATATATATATATATATATATATATATATATATATAAATAGAAAAAATAAATAGAACACTTTTTATCGATAAATATGCAAAGTTGTATTCAGGATAAATGGAGTAAAATTGATATTGTGAAGAAATTGATAAATTCATTTATTCAAGTTATATTACTAATCTTTAATTTATTTATCATATAAAATAATAGGAATTAATTGAAGGTTTGTTGAAAGTTAGTCAGAAAACAGAAATTCCCAAATCAGTTTAGTATAGTGAAATCAGCCCAATCAATCAAACTATTCTTGTAAATTCAATTGCACCAAAGATTATTTTAAACTTAAAATTTTCCTGCCACTTTGTACAGGTACAAGAACATCACGTTCCCTGGCAGCATCATGACAGCAAATGCATGGTTGTTAGTCTTGTATGACCTGTATAAGGCTGGTGTTAAAGTGAGAGAAAGTATTCATGTGTCGGACGCTAGCTCTCTGAAGACGATAGAGGTACAGGAGCTGGACTTCAACGCTAAGGATTGGATGCTCGGTGGCTTTACAGTGTGTGTGTGTGTGTGTGTGTGTGTGTGTGTGTGTGTGTGTGTGCAAGGTAGGAGGGGGGTAGCTCCGTGGTGAAGTGGTCGTCTCGTGTTCATGATGACGTCAGTTGAATTATGACCCACGACAGTTACTTCGTGAGATTGATGGTTTCTCTTTAACCCTAACTAAAGATTGGCCACAAGCTGATATGTTCGCCTGAATGACCACTTGTGCACTCAATACGCGTTAATCCCAAGCCTAAGCCATTTGTATGTGTGTGTGTGTGTGTGTGTGTGTGTGTGTGTGTGTGTGTGCAGTTTTCCTCCTACTAATTGCCGGGTTTTTCCCAAGCAGTTCGCCCGATGACTACCAGTGGATGATATTATGATCTTCGAAGAGATGGATAGTTGCGAAGTTGTGATCACAGTGAACGTTCATAAGATAAGCAACACCTTTCAGGAGCTCGAGGAAAGCTAAAAACTTGTTAAAAATCTCTCTCTCTCTCTCTCTCTCTCTCTCTCTCTCTCTCTCTGTCTGTCTGTCTGTCTGTCTCTCTCTGCCTGCCTGTCTGTCTGTCTGTCTGTCTGTCTGTCTGTCTGTCTGTCTGTCTCTCTCTCTCTCTCTCTCTCTCTCTCTCTCTCTCTCTCTCTCTCTCTCTCTCTCTCTCTCTCTCTCTCTCTCTCTCTCTCTCTCTCTCTCTCTCTCAATATTACCACACCATTTAGTTGATTAATGTGCTACTGACTGTACCGAAATTGTTTTCGGTATTGATTAGATTTCATATATATGTTATCTTGTATTGTCATTAATAGAGTATGCGCTGTTTAAAGTGGCATCATTGTAATTGTATCAGAACTGCATCAATGTTTTTTGACTACCCAAACTGTCTTGGGTAATGATTAATTTGTTATCAAATGGTGGTTATAATGGGTGGAGTTAGTGACTTGGCTGTGAGGTTAACGTCGTTATTCGTCGGGTGGAGGTGAGGCATTCACTCTCATAGCTACTGATGTCAGTTGACCCAGCGCATGTAGACGGTGCACACGAATTTGGTGTGTAGGAAGGACCACTGCGTTTGCCATGGCGGTGAGGAGTTGTGTGGGAGAAGGCCGCCGCTCACCCCCATAAGGGAGGAGACCTAGACTAATTTACATGGTGAGCTATGTTGGCGTGTGTAATCTATTACTAATGTTCGTGTTTGACATTATAAATATTGTACTGTAGTAAAGGGTGTTGGTATGATTGAGGCTGATAGTTTAAGAATTATAAAGAGTTGAATATAGTCTATAGAACTACTATACATTTCAGCGGTGGACAAACGATGCTTTTTGCAGATATCTCCTAAACGAATTGTTGGATGAGTATGATATTTCAACACACTACCTTGAACATCCGTCCGGAATTTATGGTTAACTTACCACAGTGCTATATGTGTTATGTGAGGAGTTTACTCGAAAAAATAACACAAAGCCGACGAGTCATGTTGACGGATTCGAATGAAAGTGTGACCCCCCCACACACCCACCCAAACCATTCATAACCACTACTACGTCTCCCCCGTCTCGGAAGTTCTCGCCCTCTTTATCCCTCCTCTCCTCTCCCTAGCTCCTCGCCTCCCTCACTCCTGTGTCCCTCCCTACTTCTCCCACCACTGTATTTATACATTATAATGTTCTGTGTGTATGTATGTATGGATATGATTATTAACGAGTATGGTACAATTTCATGAAGGCAAGAAGTGGTTCACGTTGATAATTACTGTACAACAGCACGTTTACGTGTAGTATATAGAAGAGCCATGTTTGCAGTCGTTATGGTCAACCATGTGAACATGATGTGCTGGAATTACCTGTGGCCTGGACCTTCTACTGTTAGGAAAACTTGATACTCTTATTGCGTACTAGTACGTCTACCTATTGATCATAAAAAGTGGTCCAGTTTATATATAATATTATTTTGTTGTTAGATACGTTGTTTATTATCCAGCTATACGGCCATTAACAGCGGAATTAGCTATTGCTTTCACGGTCGTTTGACCCACTCTGGTTTGTCCACATATACCAGCAATTGTATTGAATAATATTATTAATGAATATGTATGTACATACTGACGTATGTAACTATTATACCTATACGTATGTAATTACAATAGGGAAAAAAAATCAAAGGTGGAAGGCTGATGGTGTGAACATAGGGTGAAGAGGGAATCAGGGAAGAGGGTCATGCGATACTGGGGTAGAGAAGGAGTGGTCTGGGGGTTCTTCAGGGTGGTGGTGGTGGTGATGGTGGTGGAGGGGTTAGACGAGTACCCCACACTCGTCCGATTCTGTATAACACCTTTGATATGATGACTGGATTAGGCGTAATATCACTCAGTAAACTCCTCACATAACACATATAGCACTGTGGTATGTTAACCAGAAATTACGAACGGATGTTCAGGGTAGTGTGTTGAAATATCATACTCATCCAACGATTCGTTTAGGAGATATCTGCAAAAAACACCGTTTGTCCACCGCTGAAATGTATAGTAGTGTATGCGTGTCTAATGGAGTAATAAAGAATTGGTATTGGTGATTTTTCTACATATTACATGTAATAGGAAATATGGGTGGTTTTATACCATGTTATTGGAGATGTTTCTAATTTTGCTGGTGGTTCGCGATGAATGTACTTACCTCTGACCATTGTTGCTTTCTTGATCAGTGTTGATTTTTGCATTGTCACTGGCTTGTTTTCATTAATTATCCATTACCATAATTGTGAGAATATACAATTACATAGTTATACCAGTGTTCATGATTTGGCCCTGAAAAATCTGTCTGTCCTTTCTCCTTCATCCTCATTATCATTTTCGTTTAACGTCTGCGTTTTTCTCATTAGGTGTGTGGTTGGACGGGCGATGACTGCTTTCCACAACAGGTGATCTTGTGCCATATGTTCTTCTATTCCCAAAAAATTCATGTCCTCCGTCACACACTCCCTCCACTTTTTTATTTGGCCTCTCAACTGGCCGTCGGATTCCGGCCCTCATCTCCTCCAACTCGCTTAACATCCCTCCCTCCGCCCTTTTCACGTGTCCGAACCATCTCGGCCTTCTCTTCTTCAGCTCAACAGAAAAGTTTTCAAATACACACATCTCCGCCACCTTACTGGTGGACCTCTCCCGTCTTGCCACCGCACTCCTGCCCTGTATGTATCTTAGTATTCTACGGTCACAGCTACGTAGAATATGTCAGTCTGTTTGTAAGCGCCCATGTTTCTACTCCATACAGAAGAGCAGATCTGACACAAGCTTTGTATACTCTTCCCCTGATCCTCAGTTTTATGCTGCGATTTACCAATAAACTGGCAATTTCTCGCCATTTTCTCCATGCATATATTACTCCCCATTTTACTGCTCTCGCTGCACCCGCTCCACAGTCCATCGTATCTTCCAAGTAGCAGAACTGTTAAACCTCCTCCAGCACACCTCCAACCCAACATGCTCGTCATCACCACCACCTTCCTGGTGTCGATCTTCCTCAACAAAACCCAAACATCCAATTTAATAAATTTCCTCAGCCTTTCCTTCAGAGAGGCAGAGGCAGAGAAGGAAGAAGAGGGAGACGCAAAGGCAGAGGCAGAGGTGGAGAGAAAAAGGCAGAGAAGGAAGGAGGAGAGGCAGAGAAGGAAGGAGAGGCAGAGGCAGAGGCAGAGAACGAAGGAGAAACAAAGGCAGAGAAGGAAGGAGAGGGAGAGGCAGAAGTAGAAGTAGACGCAGAGAAAGAAAGAGAGGCAGAGGCAGAGAAGGAAGGAGAGGCAAATGCAGAGGTAGCGTCAGAGAAGGAAGGAGAGGCAAAGGCAGAGACAGAATCCGAAGCAGAGAAGCAAAGAGAGTTAGGCCTGGCGCACATTGAGACGCAGGCGACACATGCAGAGCAGCACCGAGCAGGGACAGAAAATTTCATCTCACAATTTTAAATATAAGTGCACACATTGTCACGCAGGACAGCACAGAGCAGGGACAATCCTACTTCGGCCTAAGTCACGCAGTTTTTGAAACGCAGTCGCAGTTTTCTGCTTAAGTGTGGCACAGGAAGTAACGTCTCTCACCACTCGGTATGTAGTAAATCCACTTGATGTCCACAGAGGGGCTTATTGAGGCTGTCCGCCAAGACCACGTCCTTTATAATACAACCCACTTTGATTACATGAAAGTGTAATAAACACGAGATATGGGCTAAGATTGCATCCAGTCTACAGTTCAAAGATGGTAAGCATATTATTGTATGGTGACATACGTTGTCTTCTGGCATCTAGCCCAAAACATCTTCAATAACTTTACTTCATCTTTCCTTCCTTTATTTCATCCTGATGGCATGACTGCTATCTCTTCTATCTCTAAAGCCGAACTCTTCTCTCAAACCTCGGCTAAAAAACCCACCTCGGATGATTCCAGGCTTGTTCCTCCTCCCTCTGACTATTTCATGCTTACAATATTATTTAAGTTTTTCGTATTGATGTTTTCCACGTCCTCACTAGCCTAAACCCTCAGAAGGCTTATGGACCTAATAGGGTCTCCTATTGTTCTCAAAAACTATGCTTCAGTACTTGCACCTTACCTGACCAAACTCTTTCAACTATGTCTATCGACTACTACCTTTCCTTCTCGCTGGAAGTTTGCCTACATCTAGCCTGTTCCTAATAAAAAGGTGAGTGTTCTAATCCCTCAAACTACCGCCCTATAGCTTTAATCTCTTGCTTGTCTAACGTTTTTTAATCTATCCTCAATAGTGAAGTGATAAAACACAACTTCAATTAATGACTTTATTCAAACAAAACAATACCATATTTATAAAAGTGCATAACATAATTAGCAATAGTATCAGACAAATGTTTATATAACATTATGGACAAAGAAAACACCCAAGCACATAGACACAGCAACACGAAAACTGATCTGTTCAGTTTGTCCGGCCACTCTTACAACTGCACCAGTATGGCTCGCACACGCTTTCAACGAAGCTGTTTTACAATCATAATGATTTACTGATACAGACCCGACACTGGTACGAAACATTCACACGACATTCACCCCGAACCGGCATTGCTACGAAACATTTTCACGACAAATAGGAACATTTTTGATCATCTGTCACATCTCAATCTTCTATCTGATCGCCAGTACGGCTTCCGTCAAGGTCGCTTTACTGGTGGCCTGGAATTATACTTACCTGATTATCATGAACTCAAAAGACCTAAACTTACCTTTTACCCTCATAACTTATAATATTCAATTCAAAGTGATTATTTCTATATGTATTTTTATATCTTTCCTTTGTTTATACTAACCTGTTTGCGTCTTGCAGGTAAAGTGGTGCCTGCAGACAACACAGATGATGAAGAAAGCAATGAAGAAGAGGACAGCACAGCATGTGTGAAGAAAGCCAAGACTCGAACATGGGTCATGGGACAGGACATCAGCGTGCCGCCCCTGCCATCCTACGAGCACCCCAAGCCTGTCATGATCCTGACCACCCATAGAGTACTTCAACCGCTTTTTCACCAACGATCTAATAGACCACATTGACTGTAGGAGTAGGTGTAGGGGTAGTTGATGTGACGGCTTGTGTTTATGTGTTATATTTTGGTTGCGGGGTAAGTCTTGGCGTTTTTCTATTTTGCAGTTGCTGGGATATATAAATGAGAAGGAAGGAAGGGAGGATTTTCATTTAGGCGCCGCAACAGCGAAGGTCATATGGCGCCGCTGACAAAAAGGTTTAAAAGAAAATTTATAAAATAACTAAAAGCAGTTAAAAACAATAAAATTAAGAATATCTAAATAACTGTAAAAAAAAAAAAACTATATAAAACATTAGAATACATAATAAAATTTTAAAATTCACAAATAAGGAAGAAGGCCAGCCTCTCCAAAAAAAAAAAAACGAATATTTCATTCTATAGTTAAAAATTATTATAGAATAAATAAATAATAAAACCATATACTTTATAAAAGACTAACAAAATACAATGAAATTAAAGGTAACTAAAAACACAATACAACGAAATAAAACATTAAAATGTAAGAAAAAACAAACAAATAAATTCACAAATTGGGGAGGAGGCCAGCCTCTCCCAAGTAAGCTAAAACATCATGGCCTGGAGCCAGACATGTTGAGCCAAGGACTTGTGAGAGATGGTAGACACCGCTATCTCTATCGCGACACCGGTAAAAGTAGCGGTGTCTTAAGTCTATCAAACTAGGGCACTCAATTAGCAGGTGCCTCACGGTGAGCGGCACCAGGCAGTCATCACAGTATGGTTGAGGGTCACCTTTCAAGAGGTATCTTTAAGTAAGGTAAGTGTGGCCAATACCTGTGTGCGGCGATCGCGGATGTGCGTGTATGTCCAGTTGTGGAAAACGGAACTGGTGATCTCTCCCATTTTCGAGATGGCAACCCCCGTTTGCCACCTCCTCTGCCAATTTGCAACGATCGCCAGACGAATACCCTGGAAAACATCTCTAAAAGGAACAGAAGCAGGGGATGGAGCGCGACTTGAAGCCTCTTTGGCAAGGCAGTCTGCCTGCTCATTCCCAGGAACACCAACATGAGCAGGGACCCAACAGAACCCAACACGATATCCTCTTCTGGTAAGTAGATAGAGCCACTCCAGGGCTGATAAAACCAATGGGTGAAGGGAAGTAAAAGAAGAGAGAGCAGTAAGAGCACTGCGAGAGGGAAAAACTACACTAAACCCGATGCCTGCGTCGGATTTGGAACAATCAGTAAAAACAGGAATATCATTAGAATGGATAAAAAAGTGTTCTAAAAACCGTGTGTGGGACTGAGCTGGCAGTAAATCCTTCTTACCATCAATGGCAGGAGGGCATAATGACACAACAGGAAGCTGCCAATAACCAACTCGTGGGATCCGGAGAGAAAGGACAGGAGTGGGGTCGATAGATAAGTCCGCCATAAGATTTGCCACTCGAAGGCCAAAAGGTTTAGGTAGACTCGGTCGAGTGGCATACGCCTGCGAACGCGAGTCCCGCAATATTGACAGACAAGGGACAGAATCGGGAAGACGGTGAGTGCGAAACCAACACCGGAGCATCGAAGACTGGCGCCGGAGGTCGAGCGGCCAGAAACCAGCATCCACTAGAAGGCTAGGTATTGGAGATGTCCGAAATGCACCCGTAGCCAAGCGGACCCCAGCATGATGCACGGGGTCAAGCGTGCGTAGTCGTGCATCCGTTGCGGATGAGTAGATCTCAGAGCCGTATTCCAGCTTCGGAAGTATGAGTGTACGGTATAGCAACAGCAACGTGTCCCTGTCCGTACCCCAAGAGGTGTGACTTAAAACCCGAAGAAGGGATAGTGCCGTCCTACAAGACGCTTTAAGAGAACGGAAATGGGGAACCCAAGTAAGACGGTTGTCAAACAAAAGGCCAAGATATTGAGTGGCCTCCAAACATGAAATGCGTTTATTGGCTAAATATAAATCGCGATCTGGATGGACACCACGATTACGACAAAATGCATAGACACGGTCTTTGAGGTGGAGAATCGAAAACCATTTATGTTGGCCCAACTGGACACCCTATTGATTGCCAGTTGGAGCTTTCACTCAATCAGTGACATCCTAGCAGCAGCCAAAGAGATGCACAAGTCGTCCACATATAAAGAGCTGTGAACGCCATCTGGTAGAGTATCTATAACATCATTTATTGCAACTGCAAATAGCGTAACACTAAGAATACTTCCTGTGGGACACCGTCATTTAAAGCAGTAGCATCGGAGAACACTCCCACTCGAACCCGTAAAAGACGTCTGGATAAAACTGCTGGATAAAAATAGGAAGGTGGCCACGGAGACCAAAATTAAACAAAGACTGTAAAATGCCATGACACCAAGCTGTGTCGTAGGCCTTCTCCAGGTCAAAAATACTGTTACTTGATGGTGGTGATTAGCGAAGGCCTCACAAATAGAAGACTCTAGGGATAAAAGAGCATCAGTAGTAGACCTCATCTTTCGGAAGCCATACTGTACCGATGACAAGTACTTCCCCCTCTCCAAGTACCACATGAGTCTTACATTTACCATCTTTTCTAACACTTTACAAATACAAGATGTCAAAGATATAGGACGGTAGTTCGTAGCCTGGAGATTATCTTTCCCAGGCTTCGGAAATGGGAGAACCACTGCCACAGCCCAAGAAGATGGAAAGTCACCGGTATGCCAAATCATATAAAGATTTAATAAAAGTTAAAAGCACGGTCAGACATGTGACGCAAAAAGGCATAAGGTATGTTGTCAGGACCAGGAGAAGAGTCATGACACTGGGACAAAGCAGTCCGCAACTCGGAGGCAGAGAAGGGACATTATAAGACTCCTCCAGCGGAAGAAAAATTTATGCCGAGAGATTCCATTCTCTGGCGGTAACGTGCACCCGGGGCTGCTGGATGCCTCCGAGAAACACTGGCAAAGTGCTCCGCGAAGAGGTCGGCGACAGTCCTAGGGTCAGCCACCGTTCGCCCAGCAGACAACAAAACTGGTGGGGGAGGAACAGAATACTTCCCAACAATTCGGCGGACTTTTTAGACATTCGTAAGCGGGGTGTAGGCATTAATGGAAGACAAATAAGCTTTCCAAGAGGCTCTTTGTGCCTCTTTCAAAACGCATCGGGCCCGAGCTCGGCAGCGCCAAAAAGCTTCCAGGCACTGCGGGTCCCCACGATGTCGCCGGAGATGAGAGAAAGCCGCCCGTTTCTCCTACACAGCTATAGTGCATGCTGCGCTCCACCAAGGAACGGGGCGCTTAGTCAAGCGACCTGACGTCCTAGGGATTGTATGAACCACTGCGGAATGTAAAAAATCGGTAAAATAATCAACAGCCTCAGCATAAGTAGAAAAGTCAGCCAACGGACGGATAAAAGAGCTAAGGTCTGTGAATCGAGGCCAATCTGCCTTTTCTAAAACCCAGCGTGGTTCATAGTTCATAGATTCCAATATAATCGGAAAGTGGTTATTACCGTGTAAATCCGGTAGGACCCGCCAATTAAAATCGAGGAAAGAATTAGAAGTAGAGATAGAAAGATCGATAGCTGTAAAAGTCCCAGTAGGACTGTGGAAATGTGTAACATCCCCAGAATTTAAAACATCCAATCCCTCATCCTCAATAAAAGAAACGATTAAAACCCCACGAGGATTACTAGCACCTTCATCCCACAGTGGGTGACGGCCGTTAAAATCTCCCAACAAAAGAAAAGGCGGAGTCAGCTGACGCACCAGGCCGTCAAGCTCACCCCTGGAGACAGGAAGCCGAGGAGGAGATATAAACTGCAAATAGTGTAGGATCGTCCCATAAAGACCTTAACAGCAACCACCTGAAGGGAGAGTTGAGTTGCAAGGGATAACAGGTATATCTTGACGGACTAGAATAGCTGTGCCACCGTGCTGGCCCTGGTCAGGGAAAGGAGTGCTAAAAAAGGCACGATAGCCAGGAGGACTAGAATAAGTACTATCACCTAGCATAGTCTCTTGCAGAACTACACAGGCTGGAGAGAACACCGACAGTAAAGCTCAGAGTTCCCCCCACGAGGCGCGAAGGCCTCTACAGTTCCACTGTAGAAGCTTGAAGGTGACTATTTAGGTGCAGTGGACGGGCGAGCCTTTTGAGGCTGCCCGTGACTGACCTGACTAGAAATAATGAAACGACGAGAAGACACCGGGAGTTGTGATGTGCCGGGTCGTTGGACCGCTGCCTTTCGGCCTGCCGGTGAGTGATGCGAACCATCATCATTCCTACCGGTCATCGGAGGACGAGAGTCAGGCTGGACTCCACTTTTTGACACAGTGGGTTCACGAGGGACGGCTGTGACAATATAATCGGACGTCTCCATGCTAAGACCGTCCTCATCACAAAAAGCCCGATCTGAGACGGAGGGCGTCACAGAAGGCTGGACAGAAACTACTGGAGCTACCATTGCAGAGCGGTCCCTAGAGGACTCACGATCATGTGCACGGGGAGAAACCTTAGATTGCTTAGGCTGAGCAAAATCTATCGACTCCACAGAGCCGCGGTGCCGTTTGGTCATGCCCTTCAAAGGCCTAGGCGATACATGAGGCAAATGGACATCCACTTCGTGGGTTTGTTTGGTCACGTTCGTATTATTCTCGTCGCTTCTTGCAGGTGACTCAACTGAGTCGTCGGACAAAAAAGCAAACCTATTGGCCAAATGAACAGGACCACCCGCCCCAACAGAGCAAGAGGTAGTAGTTGTCGTCGTCTTCGGACCGAGCAGACTCAGCTGAAGAGCGAGCGGCCAATGAAGCATAGGATGTCGCACCAGTACCGTCCTTCTGGCGGTACAGGAGTTCACGGCGGGCGCTACCAGACTGATAAACTGTGTGTTAGCAAGTTGTAAAATGTCCTGCTCCAGGCGATACCTGGGGCATTGCCTGGAACGTACCTGGTGAGCATCACGGCAATGGAAACAGTAAGCAGCAGCATTGCAATGCTCCTCAGAGTGTGAATCTAGTGCAGAGCAATTACCACATCGAGCAGCTTCCTTACAGGAGCTTTTGCCATGGCCGTAGCCGTAGCACAAGAAACATTTAAGAGGACGGGAAATAAAACGCCTCACCCTAATAGGTCCGACATTAACACGGTCAGGAAAGGTGGACCCAAAAAAGGTGAGAAGGACCATGTTGGAGGAGTTCCTCATCTTAGTCACCTTCTGGACTGAGTTAGGACACATAGCCAGTATTTCCTTTGCAGGAAATTCATAGAGATCCTGACTGTACACACAACCTTTACTGTAATTAAAGGTGGGATGTGCCTTAACAGTCTCAAACATGCTGTCAGAAGGACATGGTAGATGTTGCAACATCCTTGCCTGCGTGATATCTTTCGCTCGCACTAGCACCCCTTACCATATTTCTTGAGGTTTACCTCAGGAATCGTGCCAATCTCTTTAGACAAGTACCGGGAGGCATGGATAAAATTCCCGCGCCCATTTCTGTAATACGCCACAAATGAACGTGGAGGCGGGATCTGGCGGACTTCAGGAACTGAACTCTCTGAATGGTGGTCAAAAAGATTTGGGATGTAGTCCGTTTCACTGTCCGAAATATTGCGAGAGTGGAGAAGTTCTGTTTTGAAGCCAGAGCCGGCAAGGGGAAGAGATGCTACATGTTCATAAGCCAGACGGGCTTCGTCACATGATAGAAAAGTCACATAGCAGCGGTTGGATGGAAAATCCTTATCATAAACACGTCGAATGCGAAGAACCGTGCCATACACCTTGAGAAGTTAGTGCAAGGCGTGATAAAAAAATGATGGGTTAACATTTACCATCACAAGGGAGTCATATGCAGCAGAAATACGTCCCTCAGAAGAACTCCCAGAACAGGAGACTGCTGTGGGAGGCTCTTGTGCAGGTGAATCCTCCTTCCCACTCAGACCTGAAGATGACGTCTCTCGGGCCAGGTCAGCCACCTCACGAGAACCTGACTGTTTTTTGAGTTTTACCATATGTATAAAGTTACACAAAAAATTGGCTTCAGAGGCAAGGGAAACCACCTACTGGGACTACAATGGGAGGGAGCGCTGGCTGCCGTGGACGGAGTACCTCGTCCCCATGCGGACCAGTCGTTTTAAAAAAAGGTCCTACATGATACAAAAGTTTGTCCATGACAGAGCTGAGACCCTCTCCCTCCCAAAGCATCCCAGCCTGGACACCCAACCGTCCAGCACAGGACGGCCCCTATTGGGCGATCCCTCCAGCGGGTGGCTCCGCTTGTCCACTGGCAGCCTACGTAGGAACCATTTAGTCTGGCCCCTCATTGGGGACCTTACTAGCATGGGTAGCCCTCTCCCCCTAGAAAGAGCGGAGCAGGACGATATTCATCAATGCTTACGTGATATGGAGATATGATTTGAGAGAAGAGTTTGATTCCCTTGTCATTAAAGGTGTCCGCCTGCTGTCGAGATCGTAACCTTCTTTTGGGCATGTGTATATTAGGAATGATATAGAGGTCGTCAATGTTTACTCAGTGTCTTTCCTTGATCTCCACGCAGAGATCTTGGTGGAAATAATCATTAACACGACAGAAAGGAGGGTCCTGACGGATATCAGTTCTGTTCTGGAGACTACGAGCTCGAAGCCGAGTGGTTTTAGATGGTGTGGGCATCGCATCGCTGGCTACCCTGACGAAGTTAGGACTAAGGAGTTTTTTTTTTTTTCAATTTCCCTATTGTACAATAATTCAATATTCGTTAACCAAAACAGGAACCTCATATAAGGCCCATTACGACATTATCATTAAAAAAAATTGCTACAGACCTTGCTCTAATAAGCTGGAATATTGTATTAGATTCAACTGATGCAGCCAGGCTTATGATGTGCTTTTTGAAGAATTTATTGAATTATTTCAATGGCACTTTCATACTTAAAAGAGATTATGTATAATAGTTAAAATGAAACTAGCCCATTTATCACTACAGCATTTTAAAGCAGCATTAAAGAAAAATATAGAATAGAATGACGCTTGTTACGGCCCGTCCGTAACATACTCCACTACCAGTGCTACCTTCATCCTGGCCCTCAAACTACGAAAGGTCTTCACCGATCACAACCCTCTGGCCTTCCTTCACGCCATGAAGAACCGAAACCAACGCATTCTTAGGTGGGCCTTGTTAACTCAACCCTTTAACTTGGAAGTCCACCATATCAAGGGGGTGGACAACATCATCACCGACGCCTTATCAAGATCTCCCGTCTCACCTCCTTCATGAGGCCATTACGGAGGTCTTAGGGGGGAGAAAATGTTACGGCCCGTCCGTAACATACTCCACTACCATCACCTCCTCCGCTTGCTACCTCGTTCGCCACCTCTCCATCTCCCCTTCCACGTCACCGTCTCATGAAGCTCCGTTACTGTCCCGAAGTTGGATTCACGCGGCCCCATTCGACTCAAGCGGAAGTGATAAGCAAGCTCCCTGATTTCTGGAAGTCAGTCGAGGTCAAGGCCTCAACCAGTGAACACAACGCCTCTTGGACTACCGTGGGATCCACCTCACCCAGCACTTCACCACTGCGACACCTCATAAGTATCACTTCCTCTCGTCCCGTTTTTTCCACATTGCCTCCATATAGGATTAGTATTATTGTTAGGTATTAAGTTGGATTCTTTATTGTTGTATTTATTTATGTGTTATATGTATATGTGTATGTCAGTTTCATGTGTTTCATGGTATATCTATATGGGTATTAAATAGCTTCTTAAGTGCCCCCCTTTGTACTTCCTAACCAGTTGAACCTGCAGTGTTTTTTTTTTTTATTGTTATTGTTCACCAGCTCCCCGATGCCAATCTTACCCATTTTACCGGAGATCCTTATAACCCATGTTCAGTGTTCCATTTTTTCAGTGACTTTTTTTCTGTGATTACATTATTTTTTCTTATGTGTTTCTGTGGTGTTGTGACTTTGATGTGTTTTTTTTTCTGTGACTTACTCTGCGTGTGGTTTAAATTTACCTTTGTGCGATCAAGTAGCTCCTTTTGTGTTAAAAGTGCTTCGTGACTTTCATTGGTATTGCATAGCAGTGGTAGAGCAGGAAACCAGGTAGAAAGGTGTGTTCACCGATAGCACTTATCTCTATTTTTTGCACATAGGCAGGTGTGTAATAAGTGTTATCCAAGTGTTGGGGTCATCATATGTTCATGCGAACCCTCAATCCCCTCACTTCGCAGATAATTTTTCTTGCTAGTTATAATTGACCATTTTAACTAGTCCCTCAGACTAATCCGCCTCCTTATCAATAACAAGTCTCAGTAAAATTCACTCTTCATCCTCTCAAGTCTCATAACTAGAATAATCCGGATCCCTCTTAATGCCGTAATTCTCTGGCTTACCCCCTCATTAGTGATTGTACTCATAAGTGTTTACTTAAGTATAATCTAGGTAATTTCCAAGGTTGCTTTTATTATCACTCTGCCAAGTTCCTCACTTAAGCAAACAACAATAAAATTATAAGTGAATTACTTAACATCTATTTAAAATGGCTTCCACTCAGTTTAACATTGAAGATTTTTGTGCTGACTCTTCTCTGGAACAACTTAACGGTGCTAATATAAAAAAAGGACCAATGGAAAGCCATCGCTAAACATTTTGATGTTCCCATCACGTCTCAGATGATTAAAGAGGTCGTTAAGAATGTAGTTGTTGAACATCTACTGCAAGAAGGTCAGTTGCTAGGAAATGCCATAGAAGAGTTAACGCCCATGTCAGCAGCCTCTACGAGGACTATGATACACAGTCACCAGGAAGAACAGGATAAGAGTAGGATAAGTCAGTGGGAAATTGAGAAGCTTAGACTAGAATACCGGCTGCAGGAAAAACAAATGCAACTACAGGCAGAAAAAGAAGAGAGAGAATTACAGGAAAGACAAATGCAACTACAGGCAGAAAAGGAAGAGAGAATTTCAGTTACAACTTAAAAGGCAGGAGAAAGAGTTAGAAATTCAGGAGTTAACCCTACGAAATGACGCTAAGTTTAGAGGGGAAGAAATAGATTTAAAGATAAAATTGGCAAGCTTTAATCCTGCTATAGCTGCTCCGCTAGTCTCCCCTTTTGATGAATCTGATGTTGACGGGTCATTTCGCGCTTTTGAGAGCATTGCTAATAGGAATAAATGGCCCAAGGATCAGTGGGTGTCTCTCTTTGTCCCCAAGCTAGTAGGAAAAGCTTACAGGGTATACAAGGGCCTTAGTGATGAGGTAGAGTATGAAGAGATCAAAGGTAACATTCTAGACGCCTACTCTATCACTTCTGACGGATACAGACAACAGTTCCGAAAGTATGTGAAACCAGACTCTCACACCTATGTTGAATTTGCTAGTGAGAAACTAAGACAATTTAAGAAATGGTTAGCCGCCCTTAATATTACCATCTTTTCGGAGTTGCTCAATCTAATGGTCCTGGAAGAATGGATGAACAGGTTACCCTTTAATATTCTGAAGCATGTGGAAGAACGGGGAGAGAGTGATCTTATGTCTGCCGCTAAAGTTGCTGATGCCTTTGCTTTGTTGATGGGATCCCTGTGTAGTAGAGGTCGTGGTTCATCATCTAATGTTAGGTCCTCCTTTAGGGAAGGTTTTGGGGGCGCGGGTGGTAAGCCGACCGGATTCTCGCCAAATGCGTATAATTCCCCTTGGTGTACATACTGTAAGAAACCAGGTCACACGACCCAAAAATGTAGACACCCAAATTGCAAGGCCTCTCAACATCAACCTTATTTTGTGGCCCCTAAACCCAACACATTTGAGAACAAGAAACCAGTGGCCCTAGCTAACCCTGTCAACTCTCCTCTAGAACTTTATGACTCGTACACGTATCAAGGTAAAGTGTCCCTGACTGATGGTAAAGACAAGGCAATAAATGTCAAGTTTCAGCGTGATACAGGTGCTGCCCAATCCATCTTAAGGGAAGATGTCATCCCTAACATCAAACAGGCTTTCACTGGGGAGAAGGTGATCCTTACAGGTCTCGAATCACAGCTCTCCTATCCCTTGGCTAATATTAGCTTACAGTGCCTTTTAATTTCAGGAGAGGTTGTGGTAGCCATTAACCCGTACAGCGTCAGAGAGAGACGTACGAGATACGTCGGCTACTCTGAGCGAACCGGGCGTCAGAGACGTATGAGATACGTCGGCGAGCTTCCTCGTAATTTCGGAGGTATTGCGTCCTCAAAACCTACCATTATACTGCCATCATGCACTGTAGACATTGCTCATGCTGCCTCCTCGTCCCTACTAACATGAATGCTTCCTGTATTTATTTATTACATATATGATCTTTAGCAGTTTCTGCTGCCTTCAGCTCGGTGTAGCGGGAAACTGACGCCTCAACTCTGCTAATATGAACGCAGCATAATTTTCATTACTTTCTCTTACCATTTCAGATGTTTTTGGTAACTGTTATATTGTGGTTATTGTGGTAGTGAAAACTTTGTATGACATAAATAAGGATTTTCCAATCGCTTTGTTATAAGGAAAAATAAGTACATATTATTCGGAAAATATTTGTACCGCGAAAGGCAACACTCTCTCACGATATCTCGTGTCTATTTTTAGCCACAAACACTCCCAAACAGCAAAACATGACATGTTGTTTTTCTTTCAACTCAGGAACGATATTATGCATGTGTCCAACTCGAGGATCGACTGGTGAGAAACGAGGAAGCGAATAAACTAGTCACACAAGGCTTTCCTAAGTCGCTAACCTTAGCACAAAAAATGTCGCACCAATTAATACCACTTCCAGTTAGTTCTGGGAGGAATGACTGTCATTTTCATTTGTTTCACATCATTTAAGACTGGTTTAGCAAAAAGAAAAAAAAAATCCATGATGTGGCCAGCACTGGCGAAATCACAAAGTCTCAGATCTGCTGACGCTGTACGGGTTAAACCTGGTGAACTGCCAGTACCAGGGGTACATCTTGTACTGGGTAATTATCTTGCTTGTAACTTGGCTGTTCCAAACTTAATTGTTCTTGATTCCCCCTTAACAGAAAGTCCCACTAAGACCCTGGACGAAACATCCCCTCACTTCTTCCCAGTGTGTGCAGTCACCAGGTCTCAGTCCAAGTCCCCTGCCCTTTCACCACCTCCTCCACCAATGATTGCCTCTACTGACAACTTGTACAATAACATCATTTCAAAGGAAAATTTGATTAATGCTCAAGAACAGGATCTCACTTTGGCTAAGACCAGACATGTTGCCAGTGAGACAAAGGATATGTCTAAATTGCCTTGTTTTTATTATCAGGAAGGAGTCCTGATGCGTGCCTACAGACCTCCTGAACTGAAACAACTAGACACCTGGCCAAAAATACATCAAGTTGTCATCACTTTGTCTGTAAGACTAGCCATTATAGAACTAGCTCATGATGGATTGTCAGGTCATCTAGGCATCCAAAAAACCTACAAGAAGGCTCTTCAACATTTTTTTACATTTTTTTTGGCCAGGAATGAAAAAAGGATATGTCTAAATTGCCTTGTTTTTATTATCAGGAAGGAGTCCTGATGCGTGCCTACAGACCTCCTGAACTGAAACAACTAGACACCTGGTCAGAAATACATCAAGTTGTCATCCCCTTGTCTGTAAGACCAGCCATTATAGAGCTAGCTCATGATGGATTGTCAGGTCATCTAAGCATCCAAAAAACCTACAAGAAGGCTCTTCAACATTTTTTTTGGCCAGGAATGAAAAAGGATGTGTCACACTATGTAAAAATATGTCACATATGTCAAGTTGTGGGTAAGCCTAACGAACGCCTTGTGCCAGCTCCTCTGACGCCTATTCCAGTTCAGACGGAGCCCTAGACTGCGTAGGGCCCTTACCCAAAACCAAACGAGAGAATCAGTATTTGTTAACCCTCATGGATCTCACTACCAGGTACCCTGAAGCATTCCCTCTTAAGAACATCACATCAAAGACCATTGTAAAACATCTAGTACATTTTTTCACCTCGGTAGGAATTCCAAAACAAATTCAGTCTGACAAGGGTAGCAATTTCACTAGCCATTTTTTCCAACAGATAGTGAATGAGCTAAACATCGACCATGTAACCTCCTCGGCTTGCCGCCCCCCCCAATCCCAAGGCTGTCTGGTGCGGTTTCACCAAACATTAAAATCCATGATGAAGAAGTATTGCTTGGAGCATCAAGGAGACTGGGATGAAAGTATCTCTTTTCTTCTCTTCGCCTTAAGAGAATCTCCTCAAGATTCTTTAGGTTACTCCCCTCTTGAATTACTCTATGGTAGACAGATCAGGGGGCCTCTCAAAATATTAAAGGATCAATGGTTTACTCAAAATACTCCTTCAAGCCCCAGTGTGTCTGACTACATCAGTAACCTTAAGAATAAAATCCGTGAAGTCAGATCTTTTGCTAAATCAAACTTCCTCAAATTTCAAACTAAAATGCAACAAAATTCTCTTCCCAAATCTGTCATGAGAAGTTTCAAACCAGGAGACAAGGTTTTACTTTTTCTCCCCACTTCAGGCAATGCTCTTCACAGTAAGTTCATGGGACCTTATGTTGTGGCTCAAAAACAAAGTCCATTTAAACTATGCGGTCCACACTCCACACGTCGTAAGGATTCCCAACTAGTTCATATTAACCTAATGAAACCTTACCACTCCAGAGAACCAGAGGATGACTTGTCTCGCACTGTACCTGTATGTCTGGTAGGGAAGGAGTCTGGTCCTGTGCCCCCCCGAGGAAGAGTCCGACATCGAATTCCTCTTCTCGTCACCAAAAGAACGCCCCTCAAACAGCCAAATCATGTCCAACCTTGATGAGTTTTTTTTTTCCTTAACACCTTCACAACAGTCTGATCTTTGTTAAGCGTTTTGGTTGTATGAAGCTTAACTTTGTTTGATTAGTAGGCCTCCTGTAGGTTCTGTAGGCCTACATAAAGTTATTAAGTTTATTGTTTTGATTTACTGTCCAGCCGAGCGGTTTTACTGGTAGTTCTAGTGTTCCTTATCAACCCAGGTGTACAAGGAAAACTCAGTTTATAAAAGTTAGTATATTATGTACAAATTTACAAGTGCTGTCCACACGCCACGCACAAGAACATACGGCAAACGTGTTTTAAACTCGGGAAAGTGTTAGTAATGTCACTGAGTACACAGAGTCACTAAGTTCCCGCAGCACAGTTCACAGGCACACACACTTGACACACACCCGCACTTCCCAGTCGCCGGCGATCTTCCTTCTGCGCGGCTGTCCGCGCCCACCGCCGCCCAGCCTCCAAGGTGCTGACACAGGGCGTCGGTCATGTGACGGAGAATTTTCCATGAGGTGTATTGTGTCGTGCATTATCTTTATTTCTCACTGGTAGTGATACCTATATAAAATGCATCCTACCCATAGAGACTACATTAATTTGGATTAGTTATCTGAGACAATCATGAATGCAACGAACCCCTAGTTAGTTATATGAAATAGAGAAGCACTGTAACCCCTGTCTAAAGGAAAAGACGAGGTCAGCATTTATACATGTTGCACCACATTACGAGAGATTGCATCAGATTCCTATATACTTATGTACAATGGGTCCTACCTATTCTATGGCGGGAATGAGGAACGAATGAGGATGTAGATGAGCTGAGAGATAGATATAACCAATTAATGTCTGTGGCCAAAGCTAACAACAAAGCTATTAACCTAAATTGCAGAAATATTGCTAGGCTGGAAAAGCAGATTAGTGAACTAGCTTCTTATACGAATCTTTTGGGACACTCAGTGAATGAGATGTTGAAAACTAGATTCTTTGTATGAATTTTCTGTTATTGGACAGGCTTTGTCTGCTTTGGAGAATGTTGTCTCGTCTCTTTTGCACACTAACCACAGAATAACAATGAATATCGTGGATGCAGCCATGGGTAGGGTTACTTACCACTTTTCAAACGACGAGAGTCATCATCAGTGTCACTACTTGTAGTATCCTCAAACTGATCTCCAATTTCCTCGGTTTCGGTTTTTTCAGTTTCCGCACGTTTCTCAGCACTCAGTGTGTCGAATTCCTCGCACAGCAAAGTTAACTTTTGGTCCTTCTTAGCCATTTATTTATAAGAATTTATTTATTTAAGTTAGTTAAGTTAATTAATTATTTATTTACTTGTTATTACTATGTATGCATCCATTTCAACTTCCAGGACTTCTAAGGCAAGTTTAAGGTCACTTCAGACGCCTTGAAGAAAATTAAAGAAGAGAAAAACATAAAGATACACATTAAATATTAGTATTGATAAATGGTAATTGTTGATATAATACAGGCAACTGAAAAAGGGAGAACATATAATGCAACAGAAAATTATATACTACACTACGAAAAAGGGCTTATATCACATTAATTTCTGTGACAGCTCCCATAAATCATCACAAATATTTATGTCAGCAAGTGATGTATTTATTTTAATGTTTACTGTAGTGTCAGCTAACTGTTGTTTTCTCACCTAATACCTATAGTATTGCTTCGGCAGCCGCAGTTGGTTACGTCTTCTGCGTTATCCTCGCCACTCGGAAGATCTTGAGAGGCTGAGTGGGCTGGGGATGAGAGGTGCCCAATCCCGTGGACGCCCCGAGGTCAAAGAGTTTTCCTCTCAGGCAGCTCGAACGGCCCCTCAGTTCATGAGAAGCCAGCCACGCCCACCTCGACGTACCACGCCCAGTGTACCGTCAGCGTATGAAGACGTACCACGCCCTCCAATAACAGCCGAAGTATTGAGAAGATACAGGCTGAGTTATTTGTTCCTCAGCCGCCAGGCGACAATTGTAACGAGAGGGAAGTGCGTAACTCTCGAGGGTGTAAGTGTGTGCGTCGCAGTAACGCCACGCGTGAGAGTTCAAGTGAAAACAAGCCTTCCACACGGGTGACTTAAAAGCGAAGAGAAGGGGGAGAGTACTTGTTGTACCACATTACGAGAGATTGCATCAGATTCCTATATACTTATGTACAATGGGTCCTACCTATTCTATGGCGAGTACATCTTAAAGTTATTGCTAGACTTTTCAGAAATCACAGGTGACCTTCCAGGACTTTGTACTACTATCCAACATCATATAACATTAATATCTAATGACATCAAGCCTATAAGACAACCAGCCTATTGCATTTCACCCATTAAAAGAGACTTGATGAAAAAAGAGGTAGACTATCTGCTCTGTCATCACCTTGCAGAACCTAGTATATCCCCCTGGGCTTCTCTCTGCCTGTTAACATCTAAGCCAGATGGTAGTAGTCGATTTTGCACCGACTACAGGAAATTAAATAAAGTGACGGTGCCAGACTCCTACCCATTGCCCTTGATAGAGGACCTTTTAGATAGCATAAGAGTAGCCAAATTTGTAGCCACTATAGATTTACTTAAAGGTTACTACCAGATTTCCCTCTCGGACGAGGCCCGAATAATATCCGCCTTCAGAAGGGTGTTGTCTCGTCACCCCCTTCGCGCTATACCAATACACAGTGATGCCCTTCAGCTTGTCTAATGCTCCCGCCACCTTCCAGAGGACTATAAATTGCATCACCCAGGACTTGGAGAGAACATCTGCCTATCTGGACGACATGGTGGTGACGACTGGGTGACACATCTGACCCGTCTCCGGAGGCTGATGGGTCGGTTGCAGGAAGCTGGTCTTACAATCAACCTGGCCAAGTCCACCTTCGGGGAATCTACGGTGGTCTACCTGGGACATGTGGCAAGGTTCGCAACAAGAAAGCCAACGTAGAGGCCATCCTTGGCTTCCCTGTCCCTACCATCAGGAAAGCTCACATGAGGTTCTTGCAGATGGCTGGTTTCTACAGACGATTCTGTAGGAACTTCTCCACCCTGGCCGCCCCCCTGACGGACCTTATCAGCACTTCCGTCCCCTTTCACTGGACCCCGACCTGCGACCAAGCCTTCCAACATCTCAAGGCGTTCTCCTCGGAGCCAGTGGTCTGGACGCCAGATCACTCCTGTCCCTTCCATCTACAAACGGACCCCACAAACGGCATCCTCCATCCCATCGCCTATCACTCCACCAAGCTGAAGAAACACCACCTCAACTACTCCACCATCGAGAAGGAGGCTCTGGCACTCGTCCTGGCGCTCCAACGTTTTGAGTACTACCTTCATCCTGGCCCTCAAACTACGAAGGTCTTCACCGATCACAACCCTCTGGCCTTCCTTCACGCCATGAAGAACCGAAACCAACGCATTCTTATGTGGGCCTTGTTAACTCAACCCTTCAACTTGGAAGTCCACCATATCAAAGGGGTGGACAACATCATCGCCGACGCCTTATCATGATCTCCCGTCTCACCTCCTTCATGAGGCCATTACGGAGGTCTTAGGGGGGAGGAAATGTTATGGCCCGTCCGTAACATACTCCACTACCATAACCTCCTCCGCTTGCTACCTCGTTCGCCACCTCTCCAGCTCCCGTTCCACGTCACCGTCTCATGAAGCCCCGTTACAGTCCCGAAGTTGGATTCACGCGGCCCCATTCGACTCAAGCGGAAGGGTTAAGCAAGCTCCCTGATTTCTGGAAGTCAGTCGAGGTCAAGGCCTCAACCAGTGAACACAACGTCTTTTGGACTACCGTGGGATCCACCTCACCCAGCACTTCACCATTGCGACACCTGATAAGTATCACTTCGTCCCGTTTTTTCCACATTGCCTCCATATAGGATTAGTATTATTGTTAGGTATTAAGTTGGATTCTTTATTGTTGTATTTATTTATATGTTATATGTATATGTGTTTGTCAGTTTCATGTGTTTCATGTTATATCTATATGTGTATGTCAGTTTCATTGTTATTGGGGTATTAAATAGCTTCTTAAGTGCCTCCTTATCATTTCCTAACCAGTTGAACCTGCAGTGTTTTTTTTATTGTTATTGTTCACCGGCTCCCCGATGCCAATCTTACCCATTTAACCGGTGAACATAACACGCTCTAAAAAGTTTTTTTTTTTATGTAGGGAAGACGGCCGGCCATGGGTAAAGAAAAAGAAACGATTAAGACCCACTTGAGTGCCGGCTCTCAAAAGTGTAAAAGCGTCAGCCAAAATTGGGGAGCAAATGCCTCGATACTTCCCTCTTAAAATAAGGCAATTTGTAGCAAGTCGGAAATACAGATGTAGGGAGGGAGTTCCAGAGTCTACCAGTGAAGGGGATGAATGATTGAGAGTACTGGTTAACTCTTGCATTAGAGAGTTGGACAGAATAGGGATGAGAGGAAGACGAAAGCCTTGTGCAGCGAGGCCGCAGAAGAAGGGGAGGCATGCAGTTAGCAAGATCAGTAGAGCAGTTAGCATGAAAATACCGATAAAAGATAGAAAGAGTTGCAACATTTCGGCGGTGAGAAAGAGGCTGGAGACAATTAGTCAGAGGAAGGGAGTTGATGAGACGAAGAGCTCTTGATTCCACCTATCTAGTAAAACTATGTGACTGGAACCCCAAACATGCAAAGAGTACTCCACACAAGGGCGGATAAGGCTCTTATACGGAGTAAGCAGTTGGAAGGGCGAGAAAAACTGGTAGAGACGCCTCAGAACGCCTAACTTCATAGAAGATGTTTTAGCAAGAGATGAGATGTGAGGTTTCCAGTTAAGTTTATGAGTAAAGGACAGACCGAGGATATTCATTGTGGAAGAGGAAGACAGTTGAGTGTCATCGAAGAAGAGGAGATAGTTGTCTGGAAGGTTGTGACGAATTGATAGATGGAGGAATTGAGTTTTTGAGGCATTGAAAACTACTAGATTTTCTCTGCCCCAATCGGAAATCTTAGAAAGGTCGGAATTTTGACGTTTTGTGGCGCCTCTGCGTGATCTGTTGACTTCCTGAAGGGTTGGTCGTCTCTGAAAGGACGTGGAAAGATGTAGGGAGGTATCATCAGCGCAGGAGTGGATAGGACAAGAAGTTTGGTTAAGGTCATTAATAAATAATAGAAAGAGAGTGGGTGATAGGACAGAACCCTGAGGAACACCACTATTAATAGGTTTAGGAGAAGGAAAGTGGCCGTCTACCACAGCAGGAAAGGAAACTTGAGATAAAGTTGCAGAGAGAAGAATAGAAGCCGTAGGAGTACAGTTTTGAAATCAAAGCTTTGTGCCAGATTCTATCAAAAGCTTTTGATATGTCTAACGCTACAGGAAAAATTTCACCGAAATCTCTAAAAGAGGATGACCAAGACTCAGTAAGGAAAGCCAGAAGATCACCAGTAGAGCGACCTTGACGGAAGCCATACTGGCGATCAGACAAGATTGTGAAGTGACATGTTTGAGAATCCTCCTATTCAGAATAGATTAAAAAACTTGAGACAAACAAGAGATTAAAGCTATATAGGACGGTAGTTTGAGGGGTTAGGAACTGGCTGAATGTAGGCAAACTTCTAGCACGAAGGAAAGGTAGAAGTAGGTAGACAAAGTTGAAAGAGTTTGGCCAGGCAAGGTGCAAGCACGGAAGCACAGTTTTTGAGAACAATAGGAGGTAACCCATCAGGACCATAAGCCTTCCGAGGGTTTAGGCCAGCAAGGGCATGGAAAACATAGTTACGAAGAATTTTAATTGTAGACATGAAATAGTCAGAGGGAGGAGGAGAGGGAGGGACAAGCCCAGAATCGTCCAAGGTGGAGTTGTGAGCAAAGGTTTCAGAGAAGAGTTCAGGTTTAGAGACAGAAAAGATGGCAGTGGTGTCATCATGATGAAATAAAGGAGGGAAAGATGAAGAAGTAAAGTTATTTGAGATGTTTTTGGCTAGATGCCAGAAGTCTTGAGGGGAGTTTGAATTTGAAAGATTTTGACATTTTCTATTTATGAAGGAGTGTTTGGCAAGTTGAAGAACAGACTTGGCATGATTCCGGGCAGAGATATAAAGTGTGTGAGATTCAGGAGATGGAAGACTCAAGTACCTTTTGTGGGCAACCTCTCTATCATGAATAGCACAAAAACAGGCTGAGTTAAACCAAGGTTTCTATTAGAAGGTTTAGGTTGAGAAAAAGAATGAGGAATGTACCCTTCCATGCCAGACACTATCACCTCTGTTATGCGTTTAGCACAAAGAGAAAGGGTCTCTGATGTGGAAGCAGTAGTCATTCCAGGGAAAATCAGCATAATACCTCCTCAGGTCCCCCAAGCTGGCAGAGGCAAAACGCCAGAGGCACCTTCGCTTTAGGGGATCCTGTGGAGGGATTAGAAAAATAGGACAAGATACAGAAATGAGATTGTGATCGGAGGAGCCCAACGGAGATGAAAAAGAAAAAGCATAAGCAGAAGGATTAGAGGTGAGAAAGAGATCAAGAATGCGGAGCTTGTCTCCAAGACGGTCAGGAATACGAGTAGGGTGTTGCACCAGTTGCTCTAGGTCATGGTGGATAGCAAAGTTGAAGGCTAGTTCACCAAGGTGGTCGGTGAAGGGATATGAAAGCCAAAGCTAGTGGTGAACATTGAAATCTCCAAGGATGGAAATCTCAATGAAAGGGTAGAGAGACAGAATGTGCTCCACTTTGGAAGTTAAGTAGTCGAAGAATTTACTTTAGTTAGAAGAGTTAGAGAAGATAAACAGGACAGATGAATTTAGTTTAAGAGTGACTGTTAAGTCGAAGCCAGATGGTGGAAAACTCGGAAGATTCAACAGCGTGGGCACGAGAGCAAGTTAAGTCGTTGCTTACATAGACGAAACATCCAGCTTTGGAATGAAAATGATAATAGAGAAAGCAGGAGGGAGGCGGTGGCGTAGTGGATAAGGTGGTGAGCGTGGGATCGGGCAGACGTCCACGCGTAGGTTCGAATCCCACCACGTACAACCTTAAAACACTTTGCCTAATATGGGTACCACTATAAATAAAATTGCCTGCGCCACTAATGGGCGGAAGCTGAACAACGCTTCGTATACACTCTTCAAGTGTGCCTACAGGCGCTAGGCCTTACCGTAAAAAAAAATAATAATAAATAAAAAAAAAAGGAGGAAAGGGAGAAGGGGGTACTGTCAGTTGCCTCAGACAGCTGTGTTTCGGTGAGGAAAAGAAGATGAGGTTTAGTAGAAGAGAGGTGGTGTTCTACAGATTGAAAATTAGATCTAAGACCACGAATGTTGCAGAAGTTAACGTAGAAAAAGTTGAAGGAGGTGTCAAGGCATTTGGGGTCGTTAACAGAAGAGGCGTCCTACCTGGGGACATTTTTGGTCCCCTCCCCAGAAGGGGACTCCAAGGCGTGTTTAGGGTGTCCCACTTTTTTTTTTTTTTTTTTTTGAAGTGAAGGGTGTGGAAAGTGCATGTAGTTTTGTGTGAAGAAGGAAAATTGTCTTTAGAGGGCAGGGTGTGACTTGAGTTGTGAGACAACAACTGTTGCGAGACCACAACTAGCTTTAATGGAAGGTTCACAGCACCCCCTGAACTAGTGTTATTAAATCTAACTGGGAGTAAGTTATTGTTTCGGTAGGTGTCTGCTACCTCCTCCGTGCAAGTAAGTGGCCGCATACCTTTGAAGACACATACAAGCAGTTCAAAAATAAACTAACAACTTTTAAAACCACCAAACTCTAAAATTTTTTTTTTTTTAAATCAACTAAATGATAATGAAGATAGATCCAAAAAATACGGGAAACCATTACCTCTTTTTTAAGAAGGAAATGGGGTTCAAAATCTAATTATTGATATAAATTCACCTTGCATAGATACTCCTAAATTTAATAAACATTTTCTGAAAACTACTCTACTATGTAAAAAAGAATAGTTATTCTAGATACTTTAATATCCCACTGAATTTTACAATGTTCTTAACCATAACAAATAAAACTGAAATGGAAAAGTTTATAGAATAAAACTGATACACTGATACACAAGGGTACAATGGCATTTCTCCCAAAATACTAAAGCATACATTCTTCTTTAATTACATATTATCTAATCAACATAATTAACCTCTTACTTAAAACCGGTAACTTTCCAGATCAAGTTAAAGAGGCCGAAGTAATTCACTTTCACAAATCACGGGACAGAAGTGATATAAACAACTATCGTCTTGTTTCCATATGTTTGGTACGTAGATGTGTTGACACCATCATCGCCGAGGAGCAGGGAAACACAATGGCAACGAGCAACGTGTATACTGCTGGGAGACAACAAGGTGCAGCAGGTGCGGGTACAGGGAGCTGTGCGTGGTGGAGGCTCACTGGTCGTGCTCAAGTTTTCATTCACCAAGTAACCTCTCATTCACGTCACGTTTACAGGCCGAGGGAAGGTAGACAATCATTACCCCTTTACATTCAAAGGGTATCATTCACTCGTGAAACAAGGTAACCAAACAATCATTCACTCTTCTCTTTCACGCTGCTTTCATATACCATACTGCCAGCCTTTAGGAAAATTCTTTGAGAAAATTATACCATACCATCTTGTTAACTACCTTGAAACACACAATATATTAACTTATTTTCATAGGTCACTTTATCATTCCTCTATAGTCGATAGAAAAACTGTTAATAATTCCATATGTGCAGCACTTCATGTGTTGTCAATCAGCGTTCCTGAAGGATTTAACTATGCCTCGTGTCATTTTAATGTGTTCTCCATAGAAAAAGCAACTAATGAATACTAAATTCCATGCTCCGTTTATACTTTAAAAAAAAAATGATAATAATAATAATAATAATATTAATAATAATAATAATAATAATAATAATAATAATAATAATAATAAAAATAATAATAATAATAAAAATAAATAAATAAATAAATAATGAAAGAAAGAAGTGTTTTGGAATCTGTTGCTACTCAGTCATATCTAGACTATTAATTACAATAAATTAGTACTTAAACATGTGTTTTGCAGATTGGGGTAGTAAGATTAATTTTCTTTGAAAGATTTATTATTTCATTTTATGGATAGGTAAATAGCTTTCACTTTCTCGGAAAAAAAAACTACAAATTTACATTATTCGATCTTCAAAGTATGATGGAAATGCAGTGTAGTAATGCAAGAGAAAAGTGTGATCCATCTAAGCATACAACTTTAGAGTTTCCATCAAAAAGGATAAAGCAGAAACGATCCCACCAGCTGTTAAGATGATAAACGCTCCCTAGAAAGAGATAAAACCATTACACACACACACACACACACACACACACACACACACACACACACACACACACACACACACACACTATTTCTGATTAGGACCAGTTCTGGTATAAATTAGTTCATGAAGTGCTGTGAACTTACCATTAAAGCAAGTTGTCAACTCACTGAATACCTCCATTTGTGTCTCACAACTCAAGAGGGGTAGTTACAGCCTGCCCTCTAAAGACAACTTTCTTCTTTCACACAAAACTACATGCACCTAGTTACACATACAATCGTACTACTCTTACTACTTAATACACTTACTACACATACACATCCTTCAATTAAAATAAATAAGAAAAATGGTAAATCCAACACTAGCCTCAGAGTTTCCTTCTGGGGACGAGACCATAAATGTCCCCAGGTTGGACTGCTCTCTTTGTATCAACCAAAAATGTTTTGATATCCCCTCAACTTTCTCTTCATTAACTTATGCAACATTCACGGTCTTTGACCTAATTTTCAGTCTGTACAACACCACCTTTTCTCTACTAAACCTCATCATCTTTTCCTCATTGAAACACAGGTGTCTGAGGCAGCTGACATTACCCCTTTCTTTTTCCCCCTCATACTTTCTCTATCCTTAAAAATTTCAATGTTCACCACCAGCTTTGGCTTTCCTGTCCCTTCATTCACTATCCAGGTGAAGTAGCCTCCAACTGGTGCAACACCCAATTCGTATTCCTGACTGTCTTGTAGATACTCCCAACATTCTTGACTTTTCCCTTGCCTCTAATCGTTCTGCTTATGCTGTTACCCTATCTTCTCCATTAGGCTTCTCTGATCACTATTTCATCTGTATCTTGTTTTATTTTTCTATTTCCTTCTCTGGATCCCCAGAGATGACTTTGGCGTCTCACCCCTGCTAACTGGGGAGACCTAAATTATTCTTTTTTGTGTGTCAGAGACCCATCTCTGTGTGCTGAGCACAAAACAAAAAGGATAGTGTCTGGCATGGAGGCATACATTCCTCAATCTAAAGCAATGTAAAGTTTTGAAACCCTGGTTGAACACAAAATGTTTTCTCCCTATACACTATCATGCCATGTCTATCGAAATTCAACTCCCCTCGAAACTTCTGGCACCTGGCCGAATACATCTTCAGTAACTCTACTTCATCTTCCTATTCTTTATTTCATCCTGACGGCGTGTACCACTGCCGTCACATGTCTCTAAAGGTGAATTCTTCTCTCAAGCCTTTGGTAATGATGATGAATCTGGATGATTCTTATATGATTCTGGGTTTGTCTCTCCCTCTTCTTCTCTCTACGAATATTTCACACCTTCAATTAAAATTCTTCCTGATGATGTTTTCCATGCCCTAGCTGGCCTAAACCTGCTTATGGTTCTGAAAAACTGTCTTTGCGTGCTTGCACCTCGCCTAGCCAAACTCTTTCAACTCTGTCTATCGACTTATATTTTTCTTCTTGTTGGAAATATACCTATATTCAACAGTTTCCCAAAAAGGGTGATCGTTCTAATCCATCAAATTTGCCCTAACTATGGCTTTATTCTCTTACTTAAAGTTTGTCAATCTATCCTCAATAGGAACATTTTTAAACATGTCACTTCATAATTTATCTGATCGCCAGTATGGCTTCCGTCAAGTCATCTGCCTTTTTTTCATTAATCTTGATCATCCTCTTTTCGAGTTTTTTTTTGTAAAACATCTTTTTTCTGTTATCTTAGACATATACAAATTTTTGAAACTAAGGTCTTGCGGTTTCTATTCTTCTCACTCTGCAACTTTTTCTCAAGTTTCCTCACCGACAGTTTTAGTGCTGCTGTGGGATACGGCCATTGTTCTTCTTATAAATCTATTAACACCCCCAGATGGGAACCGCCTTGTCGTGGTGACCCCCAGGGGGCTTGCGTGGTGGAGGGGTGCCCCTGTGACCTGGCGAGCTAGGCTAGAGGGGCTTAGGCCCTGCTCTGCCCTTTCGAGGGGAGAGGGCTACCCATGCTAGTAAGGTCGCCAGTGAGGGGCCAGACTAAATGGTTCCTACGTAGGCTGCCAGTGGACCAGCGGAGCCACCCGCTGGAGGGATCGCCCAATAGGGGCCGTCCTGTGCTGGATGGTTGGGTGTCCAGGCTGGGATGCTTTGGGAGGGGGTCTCAGCTCTGTCGTGGACAAACATTCGTATCATGTGGGGCCTTTTTAAAACGACTGGTCCGCATGGGGACGAGGTACCCGTCCACGGCAGCCAGCGCTCCCTCCCATTGTAGTCCCAGTAGGTGGTTTCCCTTGCCCTGGAGCCAATTTTTGTGTAACTTTTTTTTATGGGAAAACACAAAAACTTCAGGTTCTCGTGAGGTGGCTGACCTGGCCCACGAGACGTCATCTTCAGGTCTGAGTGGAAGGAGGATTCCCTCCACAAGGGCCTCCCACAGCAGTCTCCTGTTCTGGGAGTTCTTCTGAGGGTCGCATTTCTGCTGCATATGACTCCCTTTTGATGGTAAATGTTAATCCATCATTTTCCTATCACGCCTTGCACTCACTTCTCAAGGTGTATGGCACGGTTCTCGCATTCGACTGGTTTATGATAAGGACTTTCCTTCTAACCGCTGCTATGTAACGTTTCTGTCATGTGATGAAGCCCGTTTGGCTTATGAACATGTAGCATCTCTGCCCTTGCTGGCCATGGCTTTAAAACTGAATTTCTCCAATCACGTAATATTTCAGAAAGTGACATGGATTACATCCCAAATATTTTTGAAAACTATTTAGAGAATTAAGTTCCAGCAGTCCCCCAGATCCCGCCTTCACGTTGGTTTGTGGCGTACTATAGAAATGGGCGTGGGAATTTCATCCATGCCTCCCGGTACCTGTCCAAAGAAATAGGCACGATTCCTGAGGGGAATCTGAAGAAATACGGGAAGGGGGTGCTTGTACGAGCAAAAGATCTTACGCCCTTCTGACAGCATGTTTGAGACTGTTAAGGCTCATCCCACCTTTAACTATAGCAAAGGTTGTGTTTATAGTCAAGATCTCTATGAATTCCCAGAAGAGGAAATACTAGCAATGTGCTCTAGCTCAAAAGGTGACTAAGATGAGGAACTTTTCCAACATGGTCCTTCTCACCTTCTTTGGTTTCACCCTTCCTGACCGTGTTCATATCGGTCCTATCAACCTTAGGGTGAGGCGCTTTGTTTCTCGCCCTCTTCAGTGCTTCTCATGCTATGGGTACGGTCACGGCAAAAGCTCGTGTAAGGAAGCTTCCCGATGTGGTAATTGCTCTGCACTCGACTCACATTCAGAGGAGCATTGCAATGGTGCAGCTTATTGTTTCCATTGCCGTGATGCTCACCAGGTACGTTCCAGGCAATGCCCCAGGTATCGCCTGGAGCAGGACATTCTACAGCTTGCTAACAGTCAGTTCATCAGCCTCGGTAGCGCCCGCCGTGAACTCCTGTACCGCCAGAAGGACGGTACTGGTGCGACATCCTATGCTTCATTGGCCGCTCGCTCTTCGGCTGAGTCTGCCGGTCCGAAGACAACTCCTGCTACCTCTCGCTCTGTTGGGGCGGGTGGTCCTGTTCATCTGGCCAATAGGTTTGCCCTTTTGTCCGATGACTCGGTTGAGTCATCTCTTAGAAGTGACGAGAAAATACGGACTTGACCAAAGTCACCCATGTAGTAGATGTCCATTTGCCACCTGTATCGCCTAAGCCTTTGAAGGGCCTGACCAAACGGCACCGCGGCTCTGCGGAGTCGATAGATTTAGCTCAGCCTAAGCAGTCTAAGTTTCTCCCGGTGCACATAATCGTGAGTCCTCCAGGGACAGCTCTGCAATGGTAGCTCCAGTAGTTTCTGTCCAGCCTTCTGTGACGCCCTCCGTCTCAGATCGGGCTTCTTGTGATGAGGACGGTCTGAGCATGGAGACGTCCGATGATATTGTCACAGCCGTCCCTCGTGGACCCACTGTATCGGAAAGTGCAGTCCTGCCTGATCCTCGTCCTCCGAGGACCGGTAAAAGTGATGATAGTTCGCATCACCCACCGATAAGCCGAAAGGCTGCGGTCCAACGACCCGGCACATCTCAACTCCCGGTGTCTTCTCGTCGTTTGATTATTTCTAGTCAGGTCAGTCACGGGCAGCCTCAAAAGGCTCGCTCGTCCACTGCACCCAAATAGTCGTCTTCAAGCTTCTACAGTGGAACTGTAGAGGCCTTCGCGCCTCGTGGGGGGAACTCCGAGCTTTGCTGTCGGAGTTCTCTCCAGCCTGTGTAGCTCTACAAGAGACTATGATAGGTGATAGTACTTATTCTAGTCCTCCTGGCTATCGTGCCTTTTTAACACTCCTTTCCTGACCAGGGCCACCACGGTGGCACAGCTATTCTAGTCCGTCAGGATATACCTGTTATCCCGGTACAACTTAACTCTCCCTTCAGGTGGTTGCTGTTAAGGTCTTTATGGGACGACTGTACACCATCTGCAGTTTATATCTCCTCCTCGGCTTCCTGTCTCCAGGGGTGAGCTTGACGGCCTGGTGCGTCAGCTGACTCCGCCTTTTCTTTGTTGGGAGATTTTAACGGCCGTCACCCATTGTGGGATGAAGGTGCTAGTAATCCTCGTGGGGTTTTAATCGGTTCTTTTATTGAGGATGAGGGATTGGAGATTTTAAATTCTGGGGATGTTACACATTTCCACAGTCCTACTGGGACTTTTACAGCTATCGATCTTTCTCTTTGTACATCTAATTCTTTCCTTGATTTTAATTGGCGAGTCCTACCGGATTTACACGGTAGTGACCACTTTCCGATTTTATTGGAATCTGTGAACTCTGAGCCACAGTCCCGGCCCCACGCTGGGTTTTAGACAAGGCAGATTGGCCTCGATTCACAGACCTTAGCTCTTTATCCGTCCGCTGGCTGACTTTTCTACTTGTGCTGAGGCTGTTGATTATTTTACCGATTTTTTTATTTCTTTAGCGCTTCAGACAATCCCTAGGACGTCAGGTCGCTTTACTAAGCGTCCCGTTCCTTGGTGGAACGCAGCATGCACTGCAGCGGTGAAAGAGAAACGGGCAGCTTTTCTCGTCTCCGGCGACATCGTGGGGACCCGCAGTGCCTGGAAGCTTTTCGGCGCTGCCGAGCTCGGGCCCGCCGCGTTTTGAAAGAGGCACAAAGAGCCTCTTGGAAAGCTTATGTGTCTTCCATTAATGCCCACACCCTCTTACGGATGTCTTTAACAAAGTCCGCCGAATTGCTGGGAAGTATTCTGCTCCTCCCCACCAGTTTTGTTGTCTGCTGGGCGAACGGTGGCAGACCCTAGGACTGTCGCCGACCTCTTCGCGGAGCACTTTGCCAGTGTTTCCCGGAGGCATCCTGCAGCCCCAGGCGCACGTCACCGCCAGAGAATGGAATCTCTCGGCATAAATTTTTCTTCCACAGGAGGGAGTCTTATAATGTCCCTTCTCTGCCTCCGAGTTGCGGACTGCTTTGTCCCAGTGTCATGACTCTTCTCCTGGCCCAGATGATATTCCTTATGCCTTCTTGCGCCACATGTCTGACAGTGCTTTTAACTTTTATTAAATCTTTATAATATGATTTGGCATACCGGTGACTTTCCATCTTCTTGGGCTGTGGCAGTGGTTCTCCCATTTCCGAAGCCTGGGAAAGATCATCTCCAGGCTACGAATTACCGTCCTATATCTTTGACGTCTTGTATTTGTAAAGTGTTAGAAAAGATGGTAAATGTAAGACTCATGTGGTACTTGGAGAGGGGGAAGTACTTGTCATCGGTACAGTACGGCTTCCGAAAGATGAGGTCTACTACTGATGCTCTTTTATCCCTAGAGTCTTCTATTTGTGAGGCCTTCGCTAATCACCACCACCAGGTTACTGTATTTTTTGACCTGGAGAAGGCCTACGACACAGCTTGGTGTCATGGGATTTTACGTTCCTTGTTTAATTTTGGTCTCCGTGGCCACCTTCCTATTTTTATCCAGCAGTTTTTATCCAGACGTCTTTTACGGGTTCGAGTGGGGAGTGTTCTCTCCGATGCTACAGCTTTAAATGACGGTGTCCCACAGGGAAGTATTCTTAGTGTTACGCTATTCGCAGTTGCAATAAATGGTGTTATAGATACTCTACCGGATGGCGTTCACAGCTCTTTATATGTGGACGACTTGTGCATCTCTTTTGCTGCTACTAGGATGTCACTGATTGAGCGAAAGCTCCAGCTGGCAATCAATCGGGTGTCCAGTTGGGCCAACATAAACGGTTTTCGATTCTCCACCTCAAAGACCGTGTCTATGCATTTTGTCGAAATCGTGGTGTCCATCCAGATCCCGATCTACATTTAGCCAATAGACGCATCTCGTGTGGAGGCCACTCGATATCTTGGCCTATTGTTTGACAACCTTTTTACTTGGATTCCCCATTTCCGTTCTCTTAAAGCGTCTTGCAGGACGACACTATCCCTTCTTCGGGTTTTAAGTCACACCTCTTGGGGTGCGGACAGGGACACGTTGCTGCTTCTTCACCGTACACTTATACTTCCAAAGCTGGAATACGGCTGTGAGATCTATTCATCCGCAACGGATGCACGACTACGCACGCTTGACCCCGTGCATCATGCTGGGGTCCGCTTGGCTACGGGTGCATTTCGGACATCTCCAATACCTAGCCTTCTAGTGGATGCTGGTTTCTGGCCGCTCGACCTCCGGCGCCAGTCTTCGATGCTCCGGTGTTGGTTTCGCACCCACCGTCTTCCTGATTCTGTCCCTTGTATGTCAATGTTGCGGGACTCGCGTTCGCAGGCGTATGACACTCGACCGAGTCTACCTAAACCTTTTGGCCTTCGAGTGGCAAACCTGATGATGGATTTGTCCATCGACCCCACTCCTGTCTACTCTTTCCGGCTCCCACGAGTTGGTTATTGGCAGCTTCCGGTTGTTTCATTATTTTTTGCCAGCTCTGTCCCACACACGGTTTTTAGAACACTTTTTTATCCATTCTGATGATATCCCCGTTTTTACTGATGGTTCCAAATCCGACGCAGGCGTTGGATTTAGTGTGGTTTTCCTCTTTTTATCGGTGTGGCAGCCTTCCTTCGGTAGCCTCCGTCTTTACTGCGGAGCTGTCTGCCATAGTTTTAGCTTTACAGATTATTTTTACTCTCCCGGTTTCGTCTTTTACAATTTTTAGTGACTGTCGCAGTGCTCTTACTGCTCTCTCTTGCACTGTCTCCTTAACCCTTTGGTTTTATCAGCCCTGGAGTGGCTATATCTTCTTACCCAACGAGGATATCGTGTTGGGTTCTGTTGGGTCCCTGGTCATGTTGGTGTTCCAGGGAATGAACACGCAGACCGCCTCGCTAAAGAGGCAGCAAGTCGCGCTCCATCTCCTTCCCTGTTCCGTTTCGAGATATATTTCATGCAATTCGTGTGGCGATTGCAGCACTTTGGCAGAGGAGATGGCTAACGGGGGTCGCAACCTTGAAAATGGGAGAGATTACTACTTCCACACTCCCTCAGTGGACTTACACCCATGTCCGGGATCGCCGTGCACAGACTTTATTGGCGCGACTTCGTATAGGTCACACGTACCTTACACAAAGGTACCTCCTGACCAGGGACCCTCAACCTTACTGTGATGACTGCTTGGTGCCGCTTACGGTGCGGCACCTACTAGTGGAGTGCCCCAGTTTGACTGACTTAAGACACCGCTACCTCTACCGCTGTCGCGGTAGAGATAGCGGTGTCTATTATATCTCAAAGGTCCTTGGACCAGAGTGTCTGGCCCAGGGCCATGACGTTTTAAGTTTTTGGGAGAAGCTGGCCTTCTCCCAAACCTGTGAGTTTTATTTTATTATATGTATTTTAATGTTTTATTTAATTTTATTGTAGTTTTTTTTTTTTTAGTTACTTTAAATTTTATTGTTTTACCTGCTTTTAGTCATTTTTATCACCTTTTTTTTTCTTTTAAACCTTTTTTTTCCATTACGGAATTTTAGCGGCGCCATATGACCTCCGCCGTTGCGGCGCCTAATTTTCTGAAATTAAGAGTCTTACAAAATCTATAATAAGTTTTAATATATAGAAAGTCTGAACAGTAAATGTTATTATATCGTTTAGTGTTCTTAACTAGATTTTGAGGAGGGCACGTTATTGATTTTTTTGCATGCGTAATAGGTCAGCAATTTGATTTGCTATAACTATGCCTTGCATCCCTTCACAGTTACCATTGAAACCGAGTAAGCGCACGGGTTCGAATCCTGTCCACGGTCCGAGTGTAGGTTGGGCTTCCTCACTCGGGGCAACGGTTTCCTAGCGGATGGCCTTTGAGATAGGTACCCCAAAAAGTATCCCCTTTAGCCCATAAATTTCCGTGAAAAGCCCACATGGTATAAAAATAAAAAAACAGACTAACTCCTTTTAGACTAATGCAGTGGTTCCCAAACTGGGAAATTTTTCCCTGGGGAGAAATTTGAAGCTACCAGGAGGAAATAATTACACTACCTACTAACTAAAAATATCTCAGATGGATTTTCTCATGTCTGAGAGAGAGAGAGAGAGAGAGAGAGAGAGAGAGAGAGAGAGAGAGAGAGAGAGAGAGAGAGCGCCTGTTGTGGATGGGCGGCGCTGTATCTACCAATCGGTTCACGTTCAAACATGAGCTGTGAAGGGAGGGCGGGGTACGGGAGAACTCAGTCTCACAGGCTCACAGTGCGTTACGAGCAGTCAGTTAGCCTGGGAGCATCTGACACACAATCCCAACCTATATTGATTCAGTGCTTCATGCTTGTTTTCTGAGTACAAGGTATGCGAATAATATATGATTTTGATAGTGAGTTTGTTAACTGGACAATATATCAAAAATCATGGATCTATTTTTATGCTTTGGCTGAGGTTGTTAATACTCAAGAGATGTCTTATTTAAAGTACTATTCCTCTAAAGTTTGTATGTTTATGAGAAGTTTATTTATTTATTTATTTATTTATTTATCTATTTATTTATTTCATATTTGGGAGGGGGAGGAATGAAAAAGAAAATGTTATTTCTATACAGAATTACGATGTGCCTATGTTTATTTTTCTTCTCCCAAATTGATAGGCCTAATTTTATGCCTGATATCAGATGGTATCAAGATAGTTATTTGGACTACGGGTTCACATATCTTGTCAAGCTTGAAGAGGATGAAGATGGATGAATCTGGGATGTATCAGCAAACCAATATCAGCATAGTAAAGACTTCCTATGTGATTGCCCCTCAGGTGGCCATGGCAAAGAAACACCACACGATTTGGTAAAAGCCTTTTGAAACTATGTATCGTTGACAGTGTGAGGCTTGTGTTAGGAGAGGAGTCATCACAGAAGATGAAACAGATCTTGTCCAATAACACTATCAAGAACAGAATTTCAGAAATGTCTGAAGACATTAAGGAAAATGTGATGTCATAGGTAATGTCATTGCCCTTTTTTTTCCCTTCAAATTGATGATTCTACGGATGTCACCAACATTGCACAACTGCTTGATTTTTGCCGCTGCATAACTGACAAGGGAATCGAAGAAGAGTTTCTTTTTTTGCGGTACGTAATTTTAAGTTTCAGCTTGTTGAGCAGGTGTATTCTGTTTTACAACAGGGACAACAAAATTTGTTTACTCTGTTTGACCTCAAGAGATCGGTTAGCCTATCCTTATGTTTAAACAAAAATCCGACAGTATTTGTATTGACAAAAATAGATCTAAAGGTTAAATCTGAACCATGTTTATGGAACAGAGCTGTAAATGCTTTCCTAACCTGATAGCTGATATGACCCTGGAAAGGTAGTTTAAGATACGTGACAAGCTTTTCCTCAGTTCTCTTATCCTTATTAATAAATGTATTGCACAAAAGCTATTTCACATGCTTTTCAAATAATGCTGCTGGATATCCATTTGGTGTAAAATATTCTTTTAACCTATTAATCTCCATCAGAATTGATTCAAGTACTACATATAGAAAACGCCCTAAATAATAAAATTTTAATAGGGTTGACCTTATATATATATATATATATATATATATATATATATATATATATATATATATATATATATATTAGGAACAAGAGATATAAAATTAAGCCCTAAGCCAGCAAAAGTTTTTTTTTTCATGTATACATCTATGACTAGACCATAATCACTTTTTAACTAATACATAAAAATAAAAGTCAACTTGTTAGCTATAAAAAATAAATGCTGATTCTTTTATAGCTAAGTCCAATAATGAATGATCTGAAATGTGAAACAGGTTATGAGGTAAGGAATCTTTGCATTTCTCCATGCATATGTTAGTGATCTCTCTTAAGGGTATATTAATAAAAAGTGATTTAATGTCAAAGCTGTTCATATAAAAGGATGGTGGTCACTTAAGTATCGTTAATTCCTTAGCAAAGGTAGCCGAGTTCCTGACTGTTTATTTATTAGTGGTTAAGTGTGATAATATTGACACAAAGAATATTGCCAAGTTATAGTTAAAGGTGTTAATAGCAGAAAGGATTCGTAGTATGGGGCAGCTTTCTTTGTGTACTTTTGTGATTCCTTATAATATATCCCGGGGGTTCAGCCAGATGAAATAAAGCCAATTGTAGGAATTTTCCTCAAAACTTCGTTAAGTTTGTCTTCCAAGGATGATATATGTTTGAACCAATCACCATTAATAATTTCCAATTTAGTATTGTCATTCAAAATTTCTTCAGTCAACATATTCAACTCTGTCTAAGAGGCCACCCATTTCCTTTGTCAGGTCTAGTTACAATAATATTCCTATCGTTACTTAACTTTTTTAGGCAGTTAAGTTTTGTTTGTTGGAGTTCTTATTTCATAATTCTTGTAGATGAAATTCTTATGAGCTAATGATCTGTTCTAGTTATTTCCGCAATAACCTTATCAGAAATCTTATCTTAATCACTAATGATTCGGTATCTTAAATTTTTAAAAGCCAGTAAATGATCAATGAATTTAGGTTTGAAGTTTGGCATACCAAAGTTTAAACCAAATTTTAGCACTTCTTTCTCTTGTTCACTCACTTGTCTGCTAGAGAAATTAAACATTACCTCCTTAACATCAATATTAATCTGGGATGTGGCACCTAATGAAGCTAGTTTTTTTTTAAGAGCCAGCTGCAAAAGAATCCGTATTTATTTTTATTAAGTTGTACCAACAAGTTGATGGGGTGGCGATGGGGTCCTTCCTTGGTCCTACCTTGGCATATTGCTTCCTGTGTGTTAATGAAACTATTTGTCTAAATAATTGCCTAAAAGAATTTAAACCTTTTATTTTTGATGGTTTAATAGAATAGCTGTGTTCCGGTGATTCAAAATTAAATATAGGACAGGGAATATTACTAAGATTAATGATGAAAAAAAGAAAAAAAGTAGACTGATCTCAAGACATAGGGTCGATAGAAATGAAGAAGTTCGAACTGGGACAGTACGTTTACTTCCAGTATTAACTGTTATGTTACCTGTAAATGGTCTAAGGTGAGAGAACGGGCTGCTGCTTTTTTCAGGATGTAAGACATTTTCTTTTCATCTTCTGTGTTTATATCATTGGTTGACCTAAGTTTGCCAACTTCATCTGTTACCCATTTGTTCACCAACCCGCCTTGGTTCATCCTTCCCAACCTGTAATTGAATTCTTTGAAAATAAAAGTGGGCTAAAAAATCTCTGAAATTAAGAGTCTTACAAAATCTATAATAAGTTTTAATATATAGAAAGTCTGAACAGTAAATGTTATTATATCGTTTAGTGTTCTTAACTAGATTTTGAGGAGGGCACGTTATTGATTTTTTTGCATGCGTAATAGGTCAGCAATTTGATTTGCTATAACTATGCCTTGCATCCCTTCACAGTTACCATTGAAACCGAGTAAGCGCACGGGTTCGAATCCTGTCCACGGTCCGAGTGTAGGTTGTGCTTCC
>NC_059284.1:2387075-2424575 GCF_017591435.1 Portunus trituberculatus
TATCTCATCGCTAGTGTGGCTTCCGACTTGGTCGCTCCACTGGTGACCTTCTGACTTTCCTAATTCAGTTTTGGTCATCCTCTTTTGGAGATTTTGGTGAAACTTTTGCTGTTACGTTGGACATATCGAAAGTTCTTGATAGATTCTGTCACAAATCTTTGATCATAAAATTGCTCTCATACGATTTCTATCCTTTTCTCTGCAACTTTATCTCATCTTCCTGTCCGACTGTTATATTGCTGCTGTGGAAGACAGCCACTGTTCTTCTCTAGATCTATCAACAGTGGTGTTCTTCAGGGTTCTGTACTGTCACCCACCCTCTTTCTATCATTCACTAATGATCTGACCCGAAGTTCTTGCCCTTTTCACTCCTACGATGATGATACTACCCTACCGTTTTCCACATCCTTTCAGAAACGATTAACTCTTCAAGAAGTCAACAGATCACGCAGGGACCCCACAGAACGCCTGATTTATGATCTTTCTAAGAATTTTGATTGGGGCAGAGAAAACTTCGTAGCATTCAATGCTTCTAAAACTCTATTCGTCCAACTGTCAACTCGACACAATCTTCCAGATATCTATCTCTTCAACAACACTCAGCGGTCCCCATTTTCTATACTGAATACCCTCGGTCTTTCCTTTGCTCAAAATCTCAAACCTCAAGTGGAAGTTGCACATCTCATCTCTTGCTTCTTGAGGTGTCTGCATTAGATTTTCTCGCCCCTTTAACACGTATCTCTGTACAAGGGCTTTATCCGTCCTTCTATGGGGTACATCTCTTTACATCCACAGAATACGGGCACCAAGGCTGGTAAAAGAGTCACTATAACTAAGTTAGAATTTTCAATGAAGGGTGCTTTAAAAACTAGATTTATATAATTTTATAGGAAGGAAGAAAGTTGTCTTTGGAGGGCAAGCTGTCAATGCCCTGTTGTGTTGCGAGACGCATAGAGAAACGTTCAGGGAGGTTACACTAGCTTTGAGTTAACAACATCCCCTTTTGCTTCATTCTACATCAATGTAATTCACCTTCTCCATGGCTTCATGGCCTGATTTAGGGAAGCTTCTGCTGGGTTCTGTCATTCCCCAGAGTGCCTTGAAGATGCCTGACTCTGCCGTCTGAAAATATAATTTATTTTACAATGATTTTCTTTTTATAATACATAAAATTATGGATTGTATCTTATAAAATGTGCAAAAAAGAAATTAAATTACCTGAAATGTGAAGAATGCAGTTATCACATAAGTATACTGATAATAATTGAATATTATAAATCAATACTTGCGTCTCATTTGAATATTAACTCCTGTTTATCCAGTAAATGCCAAACGCTTAGTATCGGTTATTAACCAGATTTAATGAACATGATCGTATATTGTCAACTGTTCAATGCTAGTCAAATTAGGTACTATATCAATCATGAACTTAAAAAATTGAATCTCATCATCATCATGTTTCATCATTTTGTGAAATTACCTAACTTCAGCATTGCCTTACTTCAGTGTAGTATTAATCCGACTCTTAGTTTCACTGAAATGTGATCCATAAGCAACTTGTTATTACATTAACAATGTTCTAATCAAGTTTGTGGAGTTTTATGATGACCTTGGTATTTCATCAACAAATACATAATATAACTAATAAAGCAGAGGGCTTAGTAATTATTCTGTTAAAGTCAACCTTCAATATATCTTAATAGTAACTTGAATATATTCCCTGTGCGTGGTCCTTGAACTGTGTTGGTGAACTTGAACTTTTCTTCAGAGCAGATGAACCAAGAACATTTCTGTCTTGGAAAATCTTTGCTATTTGGACCTGCTATTTGGACCGACAAAGACATCTTTGTTTAAGTCATTATGTATGTATATTTATTTATATTCAGTATGTTTCATTATTACCTGTGTTATTTTCATCTTATCGCATTCCTAAGCATTCCCGAGAGAATATCACTTTTCACTTCGAGTTAACATCTATATACTTGACAAATGGCCACTTGACGAATGACAAAGTTTCAAGGCGGCACATGGTGGGGATTTGAACCGACGCATGGACGTCTGTCGGATGCCACGCTCACCACCTTATCCACTTCGCCACCGTCTCCCTAAAGTACTACTACTACTACTACTACTACTACTACTACTACTACTCCTGCTACTACTTCTGCTACGATAATTATTACTACTACTGTTACTTCTGATACTACTACTGCTATAACAGTTATAACTACTAAGGGAGACGGTGGTCTAGTGCAGTGGTTCCCAAACTGGGGGAAATTTGAAGCTACCCTACTTACAAACTAAAAAAATCTCAGATGTCTGAGAGAGAGAGAGAGAGAGAGAGAGAGTGAGAGAACGCCTGTTGTAGATGGGCGGCGCCGTATCTACCAGTCGGTTCACGTTCAAACATGAGCTCTGAAGGGAGGGCGGGAGGTGGTACGGGAATACTCACAGTCTCACAGGCTCATAGTGCGTTACGAGTAGTCAGTTAGCCTGGGAGGATCTGCCACACAATCCCAGACTATATTGATTCAGTGCTTCATGCTTGTTTTCTGAGTACAAGGTATGCGAATAATATCATACATAATTTTAATAGTGAATTTGTTAACTTGACAATATGATATCAAAATTCATGGATCTATTTTTTATGCTTTGGCTGAGGTTGTTAATACTCAAGAGATGTCTTATCAAAGTACTATTGAGAGGAAAAGTTTGTATGTTTATGAGAAGTTTATTTGTTTTTTTTATTATTTGTTTTAATTTGGGAGGGGAGGAATGAAAATGAAAAAAAATTGTTATTTCTATACAGACTTACGATGTGCCTATGTTTATTTTTCTTCTCCCAAATTGATAGGCCTTGTTTTATTCCTGATATCAGAGGGCACAGAAACGAAGATGGTATCAAGATAGTTATTTGGACTACGGCTTCACATATCTTGTCAAGGACGGTGCACACATCCCTCAGTGTGTTGTGTGTTCGAAAACCTTCTCTAATAGCATCATGAAACCTTTCCAACTGAAGCATCATATGGCAAATGCTCATCCACAGTTAAAGAAATAAGAATCGTAGCTTTTTTGAGGTAAAGTTATCCAGCTTGAAGAGGATGAAGATGGATGCATCTCTGCATATTGAAGGCTTCATATGTGATTGCTCCTCAGTTGGCCAAAGCAAAGAAACACCACACGATTGGTGAAAGTCTTTTGAAGTCATGTATCGTTGACAGTGTGAGGCTTGTGTTAGGAGAGGAGTCATCACAGAAAATGAAACAAATCTTGTCCAACAACACTATCAAGAACAGAATTTCAGAAATGTCTGAAGACATTAAGGAAAATGTGATGTCAAACTTAATGTCATCGCCCTTTTTTTTCCCTTCAAATTGATGAGTCTATGGATGTCACCAACATTGCACAACTGCTTGCTTTTTGCCGCTACATAACTGACAAGGGAATCGAGGAAGAGTTTCTTTTTTTGTCGGCCATTAGAGATGACAACAAAAGCAGTTGATGTAATGGCAGTAGTTGCAGATTTCTTTGAAGAGTTGGGACTGGATTGGAACAATCTGGAAGGTGTTTGCACAGATGGTGGCCCTAATATGCTTGGTTCACGATCAAGATTCATTACTCTTGTGAAGCAGAAGCAGCCTGATTTAAAAGGAACGCACTGCATGATCCATAGAGAAGCTTTCGCCTCAAAGACAGTTCCAAAGAACCTTCATGATGATTTGACTGTCATTATAAACATTGTTAACTATGTGAAAGGATCAGCCTTGAACACTCGTCTCTTTCGCGAACTCTGTCGGGATATGGATGCTAACCACACTGCCCTTTTATTTCACACACAAGTGCGATGGCTTTCAAAAGGGAACATGCTGGCGCGAGTCTTTGAACTGCGGGAAGAAATAAAGTTGTTTTGAGTTACAGTAACAAGGTGAACCCGCTGTCTGCCTTCAACAAGGAAGGGTGTGTAGCACAAATGGCTTATTTAACTGATATTTTTGAAACTCTGAATTAACTAAAGAAATTACAGGGACAAAGGAGCAACGTGATTGTGTACACGGACACTATCAATGTTTTCATGGCTAAACTACAACTTTGGGGAAAACAAATGAAAAAAGGAAGTACAACATTCTTTCAGCGTTTGAATGACATACTTGGTGGGAAAGACATCAAGGACCCATTGAAAGAGGAAATCATCACTCACCTTGATCATTTGGGTGACGAGTTCAAGCGGTATTTGCCTGGTATCAACACTGAAGACATTTCAATGAGGCTGGCAAGGAACCCATTTATATGTCAGGTGGATGATGTCCCTGAGGACATACAAAATGAGTTCTTGGAGCTCAAATATGACTCCTCTGCCAAGGATGAGTTTCGTGCACAAGATCATGAAGAATTCTGGGTTAATATGCGTGGAGCATACCCACAACTGAGCAACAACGCATTGAAACCCCTCATTCTGTTTTCCACAACCTATCTTTGTGAGTCAGGATTTTCTGCTTTACTGACAATCAAGCCCAAAGCACGAAACCGACTGGAGGTGGAATGTGACATACGTTGCGGGCTTGCCAAAACTAATGCTGGACTCACACATTTACGATTGTGTTGCCCCGACAGGCACGATGGCTGAAATTTGGCATCTGGGGACGAAAAACACTATCGGGGCATCAATCGTGCGTGATCGGGGTGTTTCGGGGGTCATCGGGCAACATACGGTGCATGTGGGCGTTGCGGGGGATGTCCGGGCATCGGGGCAAAAATTTTGAACCTGCTCAAAATTTTCAGCCGACTGGCCGACAACTGTCAAACAGCGTAGCTATCGGGGAATATCGGGGCAAATTGGGCAACAGGGGCGAATGGTACGGGGCTATCGTTGCACCATCGCCCCCTTGCGGGCCGCGAGGGGCGTCAGGGGCGGCGGAAACTGTGATGACGTATGTAGAGGGCAGCCCGGCGCTCCCGCCAACCGTCACAGGCGACGCGCAGCCCGCTCTGCCGGGCAGCGGCGACACGGTCACAACAGTCGGCTCTCTCACCCCGGGTCACGGCCTCGACGATGCTGTCAAAGAGCTCCCTGTCCATCCTAGTGTAATTCTTGTACAGGTCTGGGTTCTCCTTATACAATTCGTCCATGAGGGTGTCGTAGTGTCCATAGTTCAGTCTTTTCTGGAGGTAGGGCCACACCCAGGCCCTTCGCTTCCGTCTTGATTTGGGCTCTGGTAGTAGAAAGTGGTCGATGACAAGAGCCCTCAGTAACTGGTATCTCATACCACATACCCCCAGCATAATTATTTCCTTCGTGGAACTGTCCATGCTTGTGGTGGTGTTGAGTCACTGGTGATGTGGCACTGTTGAGGGCTGGTGCTGGAGTGTTTACCTGGTGTTGTGGTGGGCTGCCTATATATATGTCGCGGCATACATCGGGGTTGTCGCTCCGACACACCCGTACCATCGCTTCTTTCGCCCCGAATGCAACGATGATACGCCCCTGCCTGGCCGTATTGGGCGATGCAATTTGCAAATGAGGGTGTTGTCGGGGGTTCGTCAGGGGGTTTATCGCCCCTGTCGCGCCGAAATGAGCGTATCATCATTTCATGCCGGGGCGGCAGTGCCACGTTAGGTGCGACACCACCCCGATCGCTCCCCCGATATGCCCGATAATCGTGTCTTTCCCAGCTCTCGCCCTGTACTGTATTTTCGAGAGCAATCGTGCAACTACTACTATTACTACTACCACTACTACAGACGTCCACTACTACTACTACTGAAACTGTCATATACTACTGCTACTACTACTACTACTACTACTACTACTACTACTACTACTACTACTACTACTACTACTACTACTACTACTACTACTACTACTACTACTACTACTACTACTACTACTTTCTTTTAATTTTATTTTTATTTATTTATTTTTTTTTTTAAATACCTCCACCCCATGTTTATTGATGTGTCAATTAGGGGCTCCACTACTTGGAGGTCATTAGCCCCAACTCTCGCTAATGACTGTGGCATCCAACCATATCTAATACTCTATAATATAAACATTAGTTGTTAGCTATAAATTCACTCTACCTCTACTCTATCTACTCTTATGCCACTCTCCACCACTGTAGCCTCGCAGTCAAGGCCACTTAAATCTGCAGGTATGGGAGTGGAATGCCTTGTCCCCCTGAGACACAGGAGGGCTGATCTGAGGAGGAGAATGAAAGACGGCACCTCATCCATGCGACGACATGGCTCCTTGGCTGGTGCTTCTTTTCTGCCATTAGGTCGGCTAGTCTTGAGTAGAAGCACTGAGCCTTGGAGCCCATCCCGCCAGATGTGGTGAAGACCAGAGGTGTGAAGCTGCCCTGGTCAACGTGTTGGATTCTCTCCCCATACGCTCGGATCTTCTCCTGCTCATTCTTGCGGTGGGCGGCCTCCAGGAGAGTTCGTGGTGACAGGCGGCCATCGGGTCAAAGATCCGTATGTCCATGAATGCTTTCTGTCCCTTGTCCAGAACCCTCGTGCGCTGACGTCGACTCGAGCCTCGTTGGTGGTGTTGGCTGTTCTGTAGCGCAGGTGCTCGCCGTCTAGCGGTAGGAGGGTCGGTTCAGTGGAGACATCGTGGCACACCTCCTGAGCATGCTGGCGGTCAGATCTCTCACCTCATCGTGCCTGATACATACGAATCCCCTTTTGCACGTCATGGTGTGGTTGACGTCATTGGGGGAACTACACACACAGGTACTGGGGAGTCCTTCCACCGGCCAGCCGTACCTCAGAGCAATGGCGTCGACAAATTCTTGTTTGTTGAGGCTGAAGCCCTTCGCTCCAATGGGCAGTGACGTTAGCCAGTTAGAGGCTCCCGTTTCCTGTGCAGTGAGGATTTTTCTCACTGTGGTTGCAGGCAGGATGTTTATCAGGTCTTCGAGACAGTTTCGTTGATGTTGTTGCCTGTCTCTAGATATAATTCGTCTTTGCTCAGTGACTGCACTTTGGGCTATTTCACCATGTGCGTCCTGAGCAATGATCTCTGTGAGGGACCTGGTGAGCTTGAGGGAGTTGAGGTTCTCCACAGTCGCTAACTTCTTAGGGGAGGTGATTCCCATCCCGCCCAGTCTTGGTGGAAGTTCGAGCAGCGCCTCTCCCCATCTCCGATGGTGTGGGATCTCAGTAACGCTGGGATGAAGGTGTTCCTTATCGAGACCTCCAGTGGTGCAAGGAGAGGGCTGATGCCTGGGATGGTGCGCATGGCGAATCTCCATCGATGCTGCAAGCCGTGGGTGTAGGCGGAGTAGGCTGCATGAGGCTCAGTCCTGGCCATGTCAGACAGGACCTCCACCTCATGTATCCACTCCTTCACCTTCTCTCCTATGTACTCCTTCTTGAACTCCTCTGTTCCGATGACAGCACCCAAATGCCGCTGTCCATCCTTTGTTATTATAACTCCACTGCCACTGAAGCTATCCACTGCACTGTCATAGTGTTCAGGCTTTACAATAAGGACGGACTTAGCGGCACTGGGTGTGTACCCTATGATGGGACCATTATCGTTCACTAAGCCCCACCATTTTTCAAGTCTGTTATTTTGCCGGCCCCTGACAGGTCATCCGCGTACGCCACTTGCTTCACACTCGTTTTCTCATATGAGATAACTTGTTGCAGCACTGAAAGTCCGAGGGCGTACATCGCCATGGCCACTGGGTCACCTTGTGTTGTCCCTTCCATGGACTTTAACACCTTAACACTATTACCACTATTACTACATATGTACAAATCCGAGGGGTCACTATATGTGTTTTCTACATAGTGTGCCAGAGAGGACATTTTACTCGAATGTTATGAAGCATTGTTTTCTGTTAATAGTGTTGAAAGCGTTTTGGCGTCCACTAATAACACCGCTTCACAATTGTCTTCACTGAATATTTCCCTCATAGCGTGGATGGCGGCTTCCTCCTGCCTGCTGTCCTGCACACACTTGCAGGTTCCCCGCTGCCCTCCTCACGTCGTCCTTGACCACCGTCATGACGCATTTACCCACGATGCGTCTTATCACCTCGCCGATGCCAATTGGTCTGCATCCCGGCTTTTTGTCCAGCGGGATTAATCGGCATGCGGTGAGAGCCTCGACGTGGTGACAATTTGTGGTGGCAAGCTTCCTCGCCAGTGCTGCCAGGGCGCCGCATAGGTCGTTAGCGGCACTGCCACAGAGTGCGCCGCTCAACAGGCGACGCCACCCTCTAGCGTCTAGTCCTGAGGGACCAGCACTGCCGTGTGTCTGGAGACTTCTTCCAGATCATCTCTCCAGTTATCACCTCGTAGATGACATCATTGGGCTTGCGGAAAGGCCCCTGCATCCTGAGGCCCTCTTCGTCACTGGGGAGGATGTTTTCCTTCAGCAGGTGGATGGTTTCCCTGGTGAGGGGCAACACACCACCTGACTGCTGTTCATTAAGTGCCCGCAGAGCCTTGGACACCTGTCCTTGCCGCATATTGCCAGCGAAATTACGGGCTTTGTCTTCCTGCCTTTGTTGGTTTCCTGATGGTCTTGGCAGCCTCTTCTGGATGGCTCGGGCTTCCTCCAGGAGCTCATCCAGTTGGTTGTTCTGCCATAGACCCACTCTTCTTGCGACGGCTTTCACGTTTTCCGCCACCTTCGCATTCCTATGTGTCTTTTGAAAGAAGAGTTTTGGCAGTGTGAAGAATAATTTCATCGCATACGGTGCGAGGGGTGACTCTTGTAAGTAATTGTTGAGGAGGATGACCATCTCTTGTACAATTTTGTTGGTGGCTGCACACTTTGGTGGATCGAACAGATGACATGTAGACCACCCAGCTAATTCTATGTAAGTGTTGTTCACCCACATGGTTGTTTCTTCTTCTGTTAGTCCTTTCCAGACTAAGTTTCTCCTCCCGTTTGTATGTCTCGCGGCGTACACGTTGTGTTGCGGTAGCGATGGGGTGTGTTGTGACGGTGTTGATGGCAGGGCAGCCTCCTCCCATCTCTGTCTCCATCGTTCGCTCCTGTTCCTCATCCTGCTGGGATTCCTGGCTGTCCCCCGGCTCCTCCTCCCTCTCCCTGCCCTGGTGGTCACGTCCCAGGGGGTTTTGGCATCCATCTCCCTTTCTACAATTTATACACTTTTTGTTTTGTCTCACACATTGACAATTAACACATCTGTGTTCCTCTTTGTACACTGACAACATCTTCTTTGTGCAGGTGGGTTAGACATTGTATTAATAACATGACATTATTAGAAAGAGAGAGAGAGAGAGAGAGAAGTGAAGGAGGGAGGGGAGGGGAAGAGGTAGGAGGGAGGAGTGAGAGAGAAGGGAAGCAGGGGGAGAGGGAGGGTAAAGGGAGGGGTAGGAGGGAAGGGAAGGAGAGAGAGAGAGAGAGAGAGAGAGAGAGAGAGAGAGAGAGAGAGAGAGAGAGAGAGAGAGAGAGAGAAGTGAAGGAGGGAAGGAGGGGTAGGGGAAGAGGTAGGAGGAGGAGGAGAGAGAGAGCAGGGGAGAGAGAGGGAGGAGGAGGAAATAGGGAAGGAAAGTGACAAAGTGACAACAGAGAGAGAGAGAGAGAGAGAGAGAGAGAGAGAGGAGAGAGAGAGAGAGAGAGAGAGAGAAGGGAGAGGTGGGAGGAGGCGACAACAGAGAGAGAGAGAGAGAGAGAGAGAGAGAAGGGAAGGAAGGAGGGAGGGAGGGTAGAGGGAGGAGGAATAGGGGAGGGGAAACTACTACTACTACTACTACTACTACTATTGCTACTAATATTTCTACTAATACTAATACTACTAATTTATTTGATACTACTACTACTACTACTACTACTACTACTACTACTACTACTACTACTACTATTATAATACAAATAAATCATAAATTACCTGATTTAGTAAATAAATCACATTATCAATACATGATTTTAAAATTAATTAAAGTAATATTATTTAATGTTTAGTAATACTATGCAGTATAATTAGTTTCTTTCCATTAAGAAAAAGGGGAAGAAGAAAAAGTAAAAGGAGAAGGAGGAGGAAGAGGAAGAAAAAATAATTAAAATTCTCTCTCTCTCTCTCTCTCTCTCTCTCTCTCTCTCTCTCTCTCTCTCTCTCTCTCTCTCTCTCTCTCTCTCTCTCTACTACTCCACTACTCACTACTACTACTACTACTACTACAACAACTACTACTACTATAACAACTACTGCTACTACTACTTGTACTTCTACTACTACTACTACTACTACTACTACTACTACTACTACTACTACTACTACTACTACTACTACTACTACTACTACTACTACTACTACTACTACTATGACTAATATTACTACTACTTCTACTACTGTTTCTACTACTAATACTAATACTATGACTACTATTACTACTACTTCTACTACTGCTACTACTACTACTACTACTACTACTACTACTACTACTTTTTTTTTTTTACTACTGCAACAACCTCCACCCCATGTTTATTGATGCGTCAATTAGGGGCTCCACTACTTGGAGGTCATTAGCCCCAACTCTCGCTAATGACTGTGGCATCCAACCATATCTAATACTCTATAATATAAACATTAGTTGTTAGCAATAAATTCACTCTACCTCTACTCTATCTACTCTTATGCCACTCTCCACCACTGTAGCCTCGCAGTCAAGGCCACTTAAATCTGCAGGTATGGGAGTGGAATGCCTTGTCCCCCTGAGACACAGGAGGCTGATCTGAGGAGGAGAATGAAGACGGCACCTCATCCATGCGACGACATGGCTCCTTGGCTGGTGCTTCTTTTCTGCCATTAGGTCAGCTAGTCTTGAGTAGAAGCACTGAGCCTTGGAGCCCATCCCGCCAGATGTGGTGAAGACCAGAGGTGTGAAGCTGCCCTGGTCAACGTGTTGATTCTCTCCCCATACGCTCGGATCTTCTCCTGCTCATTCTTGCGGTGGGCGGCCTCCAGGAGAGTTCGTGGTGACAGGCGGCCATCGGGTCAAAGATCCGTATGTCCATGAATGCTTTCTGTCCCTTGTCCAGAACCCTCGTGCGCTGACGTCGACTCGAGCCTCGTTGGTGGTGTTGGCTGTTCTGTAGCGCAGGTGCTCGCCGTCTAGCGGTAGGAGGGTCGGTTCAGTGGAGACATCGTGGCACACCTCCTGAGCATGCTGGCGGTCAGATCTCACCTCATCGTGCCTGATACATACGAATCCCCCCTTTTTGCACGTCATGGTGTGGTTGACGTCATTGGGGGAACTACACACACAGGTACTGGGGAGTCCTTCCACCGGCCAGCCGTACCTCAGAGCAATGGCGTCGACAAATTCTACTACTACTACTACTACTACTACTACTACTACTACTACTACTACTACTACTACTACTACTAAAACTATAACAACAACAACTACTACTACTACTACTACTATAACAACATCTACTACTACTACTCTCTACTTCTCACTTCTACTACTACTACTACTACTACTACTACTACTACTATGACTACTACTACTGCTACTCACTGCTACTGCTGCTACTACCACTACTGCTGCTACTGCTGCTACTACTGCTGCTACTGCTGCTGCTATAACAACCATTGCTCACTACCACTGTTACTACTACTACTTACTCTACTACTACTACTACTAACTACTGCTACTACTACTACCACTGCTGCTACTACTACTACTACTTCTCCTACTATTACTACTATTACTACTACTACTACTACTACCACCACCATCAACACCACCACCACCACCATTACTACTATAACAACTATAACAATGTCCTTGAGCAGCGACGCCGTAGGAGGAGGGAAAGCATGCAGTTAGCAAAATCAGTGGATCAGTTAAAATGAAAATAGTGATAAAAAGACAGAATATACAACATTTCCGCGGTGAGAAAGAGGCTGAAGACAGTCAGTCAGAGGAGGAGAGTTTATGAGACGAAAAGCTTTTCAATCCTATCTAATAAAACTGTGTAAGTGGAACCTCTTCCCCCAACATGCGAGGAGTACTCCGTACAGGGACGGATAAGACCTTTGTACAGAGTAAGTAGTTGGAGGAGCGAGAAAAACTGGCGAAGTCGCCTCAGAACGCTTAACTTCATAGAAGCTGTTCTAGCAAGAGATGAGATGTGAAGTTTTCAGTTACGATTATGGGTAAAGGGCAGCCAAGGATATTTAGTGTGGAAGAGGGAGACAGTTGAGTGTAAGTGAAGGAGAGGGGATAGATAGTTGACTGGAAGAAATCGGAAATCTTAGAAAGATCAGAAGTCAGGCGTTCCTGCGTGATCTGAAAGGACGTTGAAAGATGCAGGGTGATATCATCAGCGTAGGAGTGGTTAGGGCAAGAAGTTTAGTTAAAATCATTAATGAATAATATAAAAAGAGTGGGTGATAGGACAGAACCCTAAGGAACACCACTATTAATAGATAAGAACAGTGGCCGTCTACCACAGCAGCAATAGAGCGGTCGGAAAGGAAACTTGAGATAAAGTTGCAGAGAAAAATAGAAACCGTAGGAGGACAGTTTTTAAATAAAATCTTTAAGCCAGACTCTATCAAAACCTGAGACGGGAACCGCCTTGTCGTGGTGAGGGGGCTTGCGTGCCCGTGTGACCTGGCGAGCAAGGCTAAAGGGGGATTATGCCCCTGCTCTGCCAGTGAGGGGCCAGAGTAAATGGTTCCTACGTAGGCTGCCAGTGGACCAGCGGAGCCACCCGCGGAGCCACCCGCTGGAGGGATCGCCCAATATGGGGTCGTCCTGTGTTGGATGGTTGGGTGTCCAGGCTGAGATGCTTTGGGAGAGGGGTCTCAGCTCTGTCGTGGACAAACATTCGCATCATGTGGAGCCTTTTTTTTAAACAACTGATCTGCATGGGGACGAGGTAGTACCTCGTCCATTGCAGCCAGCGCTCGCTCTCATTGTAGTCCCAGTAGGTGGAGCTAATCTTCTGTGTTACTGTATGCTTATGGGAAAACACAAAAAAAATAGCAGGTTCTCGTTAGGTGGCTGACCTGGTCTGCGAGACGTCATCTTCATGTCTGAGTATTGAGGAGGATTCCCCTCTACAAGGGCCTCTCACAGCAGTCTCTTTTTCTGGGAGTTCTTCTAAGGGACGCATCTCTGCTGGTTTGGACTCCCTTTTGATGGTAAATGTTAATCCGTCTTTTTCTTATCATGCCTTGCACTCCCTTCTCAAGGCGTATGGTTCGTTTGTTCGCATTCAACTTGTTTATGATAATGATTTTCCATCTAACCGCTGCTATGTGACATTTCTGTCATGTGATGAAGGCTGTTTGGCTTTTGAACATGTAGCATCTCTGCCCCTTACCGGCTCTGGCTTCAAAACTGAACTTCTCCACTCATGTAATATTTCAGACAGTGACATGGATTATATCTCAAATGTTTTTGACAACTATATAGAGAATTCAGTTCCAGAAGTTCGCCAGATCTCGCCTCTATGTTGGTTTGTGGCGTACTACAGAAATGGGCGTGGGAATTTCATCAATGCCTCCCAGTACCCAGATGGGAACCGCCTTGTCGTGGTGGGGGGCTTGCGTGCCACTGTGACCTGGCGAGCTAGGCTAGAGGGGACTTAGGCCCCTCCTCTGACCTTTCGAGGGAGAGAGGGCTACCCATGCTAGTAAGGTCACCAGTGAGGGGCCAGACTAAATGGTTCCTACGTAGGCTGCCAGTGGACCAGCAGAGCCACCCACTGGAGGGATCGCCCAATAGGGGCCGTCCTGTGCTGGATGGTTGGGTGTCCAGGCTGGGAAGCTTTGGAAGGGGGATCTTAGCTCTGTCGTGGACAAACTTTCTGCATCATGTGGGGCCTTTTTTTAAAACGATTGGTCCGCATGGGGACGAGGTACCCCGTCCACGGCAGCCAGCGCTCGCTCCCATTCTCGTCCAAGTAGGTGGTTTCCCTTGCCCGTGTAGCTAATCTTTTGTGTTACTGTTTTTTTATGGGAAAACAAAAAAATTTCAAGTTCTCGTGAGGTGGCTGACCTGAGTGGGTCTGAGTGGGAAGGAGGATACCCCTCCACAAGAGCCTCCCGCAGCAGTCTCCTGTTCTGGGAGTTCTTCTGAGGGACGCATTTCTGCTGCATATGATGATGGTAAATGTTAATCCATCATTTTCCTATCATGCCTTGCACTCACTTCTCAAGGCGTATGGTATGATATGACTTTCCTTCTAACCGCTGCTATGTGACGTTTATATCATGTGATGAAGCCCATTTGGCTTACGAACATGTAGCATCTCTGCCCCTTGCCGGCTCTGGCTTTAAAACTGAATTTTTCCAGTCACGTAATATTTCAGACAGTGACATGGATTACATCCCAAATGTTTTTGAAAACTATTTAGAGAATTCAGTTCCAGAAGTCCGCCAGATCCCGCCTCCACGCTGGTTTGTAGCGTACTACAAAAATGGGCACAGGAATTTCATACATGGCTCCCGGTACCTGTCGAAAGAGATCAGCACGATTCCTGAGGGAAACCTCAAGAAATATGGTAAAGGGGTGCTAGTGCGAGCTAAAGATATTACGCAAGTGAGGATGTTGCAACACCTCCCATGTCCTTCTGACAGCATGTTTGAGACTGTTAAGGCTCATCCCACCTTTAATTATAGCAAAGGTTGTGTTTATAGTCAAGATCTTTATGAATTTTCAGAAGAGGAAATACTAGCAATGTGTCCTAGCTCAGTCCAAAAGGTGACTAAGATGAGGACCTCCTCCAACATGGTCCTTCTCACCTTTTTTTGGTTCCACCCTCCCTGACCGTCTTAATATCGGTCCTATCAATCTTAGTGTGAGGCGTTTTGTTTCTCGCCCTCTTCAGTGTTTCTCTTGCTATGGGTACAGTCACGGTAAAAACTCCTGTAAAGAAGCTTCTCGATGTGGTAATTGCTCTGCACTAGATTCACACTCTGAGGAGCATTGCAATGCTGCTGCTTACTGTTTCTATTGCCATGATGCTCACCATGTACGTTCCAGGCAATGCTCCAGGTACCGCCTGGAGCAGGACATTTTACAGCTTGTTAACAGCCAATTCATCAGCCTTGGTAGTGCCCGACGCGAACTCCTGTACCGCCAGAAGGATGGTACTGGTGCGACATCCTATGCTTCATTGGCCGCTCGCTCTTCAGCTGAGTCTGCCGGATCGAAGACGACAACTTCTGCTACATCTCGCTCTGTTGGGGCGGGTGGTCCTGTTCATTTGGCCAATAGGTTTGCCCTTTTGTCCGATGCCTCGGTTGAGTCATCTCTTAAAAGTGACTAGAATAATACAGACTTGACCAAAGTCACCCACCCATGTAGTAGATGTCCATTTGCCACCTGTATCGCCTAAGCCTTTGAAGGGCCTGACCAAACGGCACCGCGGCTCTGCGGAGTCGATAGGTTTAGCTCAGCCTAAACAATCTAAGGTTTCTCCCGGTGCACATGATCGTGAGTCCTCCAGTGACCGCTCTGCAATCGTAGCTCCAGTAGTTTCAATCCAGCCTTCTGTGACGCCCTCCATCTCAGATCGGGCTTCTTGTGATGAGGATGGTCTTAGCATGGAGACGTCCGATGATATTGTTACAGCCGTCCATCGTGGACCCACTGTGTCGAAAAGTCCAGTCCAGCCTGACCCTCGTTCTCCGATGACCGGTAGAAGTGATGATGATTAGCATCACTCTCTGGTAGGCCGAAAGGCAGCGGTCCAACGAACCGGCACATCACAACTCCCGGTGTCATTTTGTCGGTTGATTATTTCTAGTCATGTGAGTCACGGGCAGCCCCTTCAAAAGGCTTACCCGTCCACTGCACCTAAATAGTCATCTTCAAGCTTCTACATTGGAACTGTAGAGGCCTTCGCGCCTCGTGGGGGGAACTCAGAGCTTTACTGTCAGAGTTCTCTCCAGCCTGTGTAGCTCTACAAGAGTCTATGCTAGGTGATAGTACTTATTCTAGTCCTCCTGGCTATCGTGCCTTTTTTAGCACTCCTTTCCCCGAACAGAACCACCACGCTGCACAGCTATCCTAGTCCGTCAAGACATACCTGTTGTCCCCTTGCAACTCAACCTTCCCCTTCAGGTGGTTGCTGTTAAGGTATTTATGGGACGATCCTACACTATTTGCAGTTTATATCTCCCTCCTCGGGTTCCTGCCTCCAGGGGTGAGCTTCACGGCGTGGTGCGTCAGCTGACTCTGCCTTTCCTCTTATTGGGAGATTTTAATGGCCGTCACCCATTGTGGGATGAAGGTGCTAGTAATCCTCGTGGGGTTTTAATCGGTTCTTTTATTGAGGATGAGGGATTGGAGGTTTTGAAAGAGGCACAAAGAGCCTCTTGGAAAGCTTATGTATCTTCCATTAATGCCCGCACCCCTCTTACGGATGTCTTTAACAAAGTCCGCCGAATTGCTGGGAAGTATTCTGCTCCTCCCCCACCAGTTTTGCTGTCTGCTGGGCGAACGGTGGCAGACCCTAAGACTGTCGCCGACCTCTTCGCGGAGCACTTTACCAGTGTTTCCCGGAAGGATACTGCAACCACAGGCGCACGTCACAGCCAGAGAATGGAATCTCTCGGCATAAATTTTTCTTCCACTAGAGTGGAGTCTTATAATGTCCCCTTCTCTGCCTCCGAGTTGCGGACTGCTTTGTCCCAGTGTCATGACTCTTCTCCTGGTCCAGACGACATTCCTTATGCCTTTTTGCGTCACATGTCTGACCGTGCTTTTAACTTTTTATTAAATCTTTATAATATGATTTGGCATACCGGTGACTTTCCATCTTCTTGGGCTGTCGCAGTGGTTCTTCCATTTCCGAAGCCTGGGAAAGATAATATTAAGGCTACGAACTACCGTCCTATATCTTTGACATCCTGCATTTGTAAAGTGTTAGAAAAGATGGTAAATGTAAGACTCATGTGGTTCTTGGAGAGGGGGAAGTACTTGTCACTGGTACAGTACGGCTTCCGAAAGATGAGGTTTACTACTAATGCTCTTTTATTCCTAGAGTATTCTATTTGTGAGGCCTTCGCTAATCACCACCATCAAGTAACAGTCTTTTTTGACCTGGAGAAAGCCTACGACACGGCTTGGTGTCATGGCATTTTACACTCCTTGTTTAATTTTGGCCTTCGTGGTTACCTTCCTATTTTTATTCAGCAGTTTTTATCCAGACGTCTTTTACGGATTTGAGTGGGGAGTGTTCTCTCCGATGCTACTGCTCTAAATGATGGCGTCCCACAGGGAAGTATTCTTAGTGTTACCATAAATGGTGTTATTGATACTCTCCCAGATAGCGTTCACAGCTTCTTATATGTGGACGACTTGTGCATCTCTTTTCCTGCTGCTAGGATGTCACTGATTGAGCGCAAGCTTCAACTGGCAATCAATAGGGTGTCCGGTTGGGCCAATATGAATGGTTTTAGATTCTCCACCCCGAAGACCGTAGCCATGCATTTTTGTCGCAACCGTGGTGTACATTCAGAACCTGATTTATACCTTGCCAATAGACGTCTCTCATGCGTGGAGGCGACTCGATATCTTGGCCTTTTGTTCGACAACCGTCTCACCTGGGTTCCCCATTTCCGTTCTCTTAAGGCGTCTTGTCGCCAGGCATTATCCATTCTTCGGGTTTTAATTCACACCTCTTGGGGTGCGGACAGGGACACGTTGCTGCTTCTTCACCGTACACTAATCCTTCCTAAGCTGGAATACGGTTGTGAGATCTACTCCTCTGCAACGGAGGCACGGCTACGTGTGCCTGACTCCGTGCATCATGCTGGGGTCCGCTTGGCTACGGGTGCATTTCGGATATCTCTAATTCCTAGCTTATTAGTGGATGCTGGCTTCTAGCCTCTGGACCTCCGGCGCCAGTCTTTGATACACCGGTGTTGGTTTCCCACTCACCGTCTTCCTGATTCCGTCCCTTGCCTGTTAATATTGCGGGACTCGTGCTCGCAGGCATATGTCACTCGACCTAGTCTCCCTAAACCTTTTGGCAATCAAGTCGCAAATCTCATGGCGGATTTATTTATCGATCCCACTCCTGTGTACTCTCTCCGGCTCACACGAGTTGGTTATTGGCAGCTTCCTGCTATCTCCTTATGCCCTCCTGTCATGGGTGGCAAGAAGGATTTTCTGCCAGCTCTGTCCGCCACACGGTTTTTAGAACACTTTTTTTATCCATTTTGATGATATCCCTGTTTTTACTGATGGTTCCAAATCCGACGCAGGCGTTGGGTTTCGTGTGGTTTTCCCCTCTTTTTATCGGTCTGGCAGCCTTCCTTCAGTGGAATCCGTCTTTACTGCGGAGCTGTCTGCCATAGTCTTAGCTTTACAGATTATTTTTACACTCCGGTTTCGTATTTTATTGCTCTTTCTTCCACTATCTCCCTTCACTCATTGGTTTTATCAGCCCTAGAGTGGCTATATCTACTTAGCAGAAGAGGATATCGTGTTGGGTTCTGTTGGGTCCCTGGTCACGTTGGTGTTCCTGGGAATGAACACGCAGACCGCCTCGCTAAAGAAGCAGCAAGTCACCCTCCATCTCCTGTCCCTGTTCCGTTTCGAGATGTATTTCATCTAATTCGCGTGGCGGTTGCAGCAATTTGGCAAAGGAGATGGCTAACGGGGGTTGCAACCTCGAAAATGGAGAGATCACTACTTCCTCTATCCCCCAATGGACATACACCCATGTCCGGGATCGCCGTTTACAGACTTTATTGGCGCGACTGCGTATAGGTCACACGTACCTTACAAATCATTACCTGATGACCAGGGACCCTCAACCTTACTGTGATGACTGTCTGGTGCCACTTGCAGTACGGCACCTACTTGTCGAGTGCCCTAGCTTGATAGACCTGCGACACCGCTACCTCTATTGGTGCCGCGATGGAGATAGCGGTGTCTATCTCCTATCTGAGGTCCTTGGACCATCGTGTATGGTCCTTGGCCATGATGTTTTTTTTTTTGGGAGGTTGGCTTCCTCCCCTATTTGTGAATTTTAGAATTTTATTTTATTTTATTATATGCATTTTAATGTTTTATAAAGTTTTATTCTTTTTTCAGTTTTTTAGCTAGCTTTTTATTATATTGCTTTTAATTGCTTTTACTTATTTTATAAATTTTCTTTTAAGCCTTTTTGTCTTAATTAAAAATTAATGTAGCGGCGCCATATGACCTTCGCTGTTGCGACACCTAATTAAAATCCATCCATCCATCCAAAGAGATCGACACGATTCCTGAGGGAAACCTGAATAAGTATGGTAAGGGGGTGCTCGTGCGGGCTAAAGATATTACGCAAGCGAGGATGTTGCAACATCTCCCATGCCCTACTGACAGCATGTTTGAGACTGTGAAGGTTCATCCCACCTTTACTTATAGTAAAGGTTGTGTTTACAGTCAGGATCTTTATGAATTTCCTGAGGAAGAAATACTAGCAATGTGCCCTAGCTCTGTCCATAAGGTGACTAAGATGAGGAATTCCTCCAACATGGTTCTTCTCACTTTCTTTGGTTCCACCCTCCCAGACCGTGTTCATATCGGTCCCATCAATCGTAAGGTAAGGCGTTTTATTTCCCGTCGTCTTCAGTGTTTCTCATGCTACGGGTACAATCATGGTAAAAGCTCCTGCGACGAAGCTTCTCGATGTGGTAATTGCTCTGCAATAGACTCACATTCTGAGGAGCATTGTAATGCTGCTGTTTATTGTTTCCATTGCTGCAATGCTCACCAGGTACGTTCCAGGCAATGCCCGAGATATCGCCTGGAGGAGGATATTCTACACCTCGCTAATAGTCAGTTCATCAGCCTTGGTAGCGCCCGCCATGAACTCCTTTACCGCCAGAAGGACGGTACTGGTGCGGCATCCTATGCTCCATTGGCCACTCGCTCATCAGCTGAGTCTGCAGGTCCGAAGACAACTCCTTCTGTTACCTCTAGCTCTGTTGGGCCTGGTGGTCCTGTTCGTTTGGCTAATAGTTTTGCTTTTTTGTCCGACGACTCAGTTGAGTCATCTGAAAGATGTGACGGGAATCCTCCAGAATTGACCAAAGTGACTCATGTAGTGGATGTTCATTTCAGTCCTGTATCGCCTAAGCCTTTGAAGGGCCTGACCAAGCGGCACCGCGGCTCTGCGGAGTTGATAGATTTAGCTCAGCCAAAGCAATCTAAGGTTTCTCCTGGTGTACATGATCGCGAGTCCTCCAGGGACCGCTCTGCAATAGTAGCTCCAAATGTTTTTCTTCAGCCTTCTGTGACACACACTGTCTCAGATCGGGCTTCTTGTGATGAAGATGCAGTGCAGCCTAACCCTCGTCCTCCGATGACCGGTAGGAATGGTGATTTTCATATCACTCACCGGTAAGCCGGCACATCTCAAATCCCGGTGTCTTCTCGTCGGTTAATTATTTCTAGTCAGATGAGTCATGGGCAGACCCTTCAAAAGGCTCACCCGTCCACTGCACCTAAATAGTCATCTTCAAGCTTCTACAGTGGAACTGTAGAGGATTCGCGCCTCGTGGGGGAAACTCTGAGCTTTGCTGTCAGAGTCCTCTCCAGCCTGTGTCACTCTACAAGAGACTATGCTTGGTGATAGTTCTTATTCTAGTCCTCCTGGCTATCGTGCCTTTAAAGCACTCCTTTCCTGAACAGCGCCACCACGGTGGCACACCTATCCTAGTCCGTCAGGATATACCTATTGTCCCCTTGCAACTTAGTTCTTCCCTTCAAGTAGTTGCTGTCAGGTCTTCCCTTCCCTTTCTGGGACGGTCCTACACTATTTGTCTATCTCCCTCCTCGGGTTCCTGTCCACAGAGGAGATCTTGATGGCCTAGTGCGTTAGTTGACTCCTTTCCTCATGTTGGGAGATTTTAACGGCCGTCACCTTTTGTGGGATGAAGGTGCTAGCAATCCTCGTAGGGTTTTAATCACTTCTTTTATTGAAGATGAGGGATTGGAGGTTTTAAGTTCTGGGGATGTTACACATTTCCACAGTCCAACTGGGACTTTTACAGCTCTTGATCTTTCACTTTGTACATCTAATTTTTTCCTTGATTTTAATTGGCGGGTCCTACCTGATTTTCACGGTAGTGACCATTTTTTTTATTTTAATGGAATCTTTGAACTCTGAGCCACAGGCCCGGCCCCTACGCTGGGTTTTAGACAAGGCAGATTGGCCGCGATTCGCAGACCTTATCTTTTTTATCCGTCCGTTGGCCGACTTTTCTACTTGTTCTGAAGCTGTTGATTATTTTACTGATTTTTTACTTTCAGCGGCGCTTCAGACAATCCCTAGGACGTCCGGTCGCTTTACTAAACGTCCCGTTCCATGGTGGAATGCAGCTGTGAGAGAGAAACGGGCGGCTTTCTCTCGTCTCCGGCGACATCGTGGGGACCTACAGTGTCTGGACGCTTTTCGACGCTGCCGTGTTCGGGCCCGCCGTGTTTTGAAGGAAGCACAAAGAGCCTGTTGGAAAGCCCACGTCTCTTTTATTAACGTTCGCACCCTTCTTACAGATATCTTCAACAAAGTCCGCCGAATTGCTGGGAAGTATTCTGTTCCTTCACCGCCAGTTTTGTTGTCTGCTGGGCGAACGATGGCAGACCCTAAGACTGTCGGTGACCTCTTTCCAGAGCACTTTGCCAGTGTTTCCCGGAAGGATCCTGCAACCCCAGGTGCACGTCACCGCCAGAGGATGGAATCTCTCGGTGTCAACTTTTCTTCCACTGGAGGGGAGTCCTATAATGTTTCCTTCTCTGAGTTGCAGACCACTTTGTCCCAGTTTCGTGACTCTTCTCCTGGTCCAGATGATATTCCTTATGCCTTCTTGTGCCACATGTTTAACAGTGCTTTTACCTTTCTATTAAATCCTTATAATATGACTTGGCATACCGGGGATTTTCCATCTTCTAGGGCTGTGGCAGTGGTTCTCCCATTTCCGAAGCTCTCCCATTTCCGAAGCCTGGGAAAGATAATCTTCAGGCTACGAACTACCGTCCTATATCTTTGACATCCTGCATTTGTAAAGTGTTAGAAAAGATGGTTAATGTAAGACTCATGTGGTACTTAGAGAGGGGGAATTACTTGACATTGGTACAATATGGTTTCCGAAAGATGAGGTCTACTACTGATGCTCTTTTATCCCTGGAGTCCTCTGTTTGTGAGGCCTTTCTTAATCGCCACCACCAGGTAACCGTAGGTAACCGTATTTTTTGACCTGGAGAAGGCCTACGACACAGCTTGGGATCATGGTATTTTATCTTCCTTGTTTAATTTTGGCCTTCGTGGCTACCTTCCTATTTTTATTCAGCAGTTTTTATTCAGACTTCTTTAACGTGTTCGAGTAGGGAGTGTTCTCTCCGAGGCTAGTGCTCTAAATGATGGTATCCCACAGGGAAGTATTCTTAGTGTTACGCTATTTGCAGTCGCCATAAATGGTGTTATAGATACTCTCCCAGATGGCGTTCACAGCTCCTTATATGTGGACGACTTATACATCTCTTTTTAAGCTACTAGAATATTTCTGATTGAGCGCAAGCTCCAACTGCCGATCAATAGGGTGTCTCGTTGGGACAGCATGAACGGTTTTCGTTTCTCCACCTCGAAGACCGTTATCATGCACTTTTGTCATAACCGTGGTATCCCTAGCCAATAGACGCCTCTCGTGTGTGGAGGCGACTCGATATCTTGGCCTTGTGTTTGACAACCGTCTCACCTGGGTTCCCCATTTTCATTCTCTTAAGGCGTTTTGCAGGAAGGCCGCGACTTCCCAAGCTGGAATATGGTTCTGAGATCTACTCATCTGCAACGGATGCACAGCTACACGTGCTTGGCTACGGGTGCATTTCGCACATCTCCAATTCCTAACCTATTAGTGGATGCTGGCTTCTGGCCGTTGGACCTCCGGCACCAGTCTTCGCTGCACCGATGTTGGTTTCGCATCCACCGTCTTCCTGATTCAGTTCCTTATGTGTCAATCTTGCAGGACTCGCGTTCGCAGGCGTATATCACTCGACCTAGTCTCCCTAAACCTTTTGGCTTTCGAGTCCCCTCGCTCATGATGGATTTGTCTATCGCCCCCACTCCTGTCTACTTTTTCTGACTCTCTCGAGTTGGTTATTGGCAGCTTCCCTTTGTCTCGTTATGCCCTCTTGCCATGGATGACAAAAAGGATCTCCCGCCAGCTCTGTCCCGCACACGGTTTTTAGAACACTATTCTACCCATTCTGAAACCATCCCTGTCTTTACTGATGGTTTTCTGATGGATGCAAGTGTTGGTTTTAGTGTGGTTTTTCCCTCCTTCTACCGGACTGGCAGCCTTCCTGCAGTGGCAACTGTCTTTACTGCGGAGCTGTCTGCCATAGTTCTTGCTTTACAGATAATTTTCACTATTCTACCCATTCTGAAACCATCCCTGTCTTTACTGATTGTTCGAAATCCCATCTGTCGCTGTCTGCCATAGTTCTTGCTTTACAGGTAATTTTCACTCTCCTGGTTTCTTCTTTTACAATTTTTAGTGACTCGCAGTGCTCTTACTGCTCTCTCCTCTCTTATTTCCCTTCACCCATTTATCAGCTTTGGAGTGACTATATCTGCTTACAAAAAGAGGATATCGTGTTGGGTTCTGCTGGGTCCCTGGTCACGTTGGTGTTCCCGGGAATGAACACGCAGATGGCCTTGCTAAAAGGGCATTAAGTCGCGCTCCATCCACTGCCCCTGTCCAGTTTAGAGATGTATTCCAGTCCATTCGTCTGGCAATTGTTGCAAGATTGCCACCTCAAAAATGGGAGAGATCACCACTTCCATCCTCCCTGACTGAACATACACCCATATCCGCGACCGCCGTATACAGATTGTCTTAGCGAGGCTAAGAATAGGCCACACGTATCTTACACAAAGATATTTGATGACCAGGGACCCTCAACCCTACTGTGATGACTGACTGGTGCCGCTCACCGTGCGGCACCTGCTGGTCGAGTGCCCTAGTTTTATTGATTTACTACACCGCAACCTCTACTGGTGTCGCGATAGATATAGCTGTGTCTATTATCTCACTACGGTCCTTGGACCATCCTGCCTGTCTCCTGGCCCTGATGTTTTTAGGTACTTGGAGGAAGCTGGCCTTCTTTCCAAGCTGAGAATTCTATTTTATTTTATTATATGTATTTTAATGTTTTATTTAGTTAATTGTATTTTTAGTTGTTTAGCTGCTTTTAATTGTATTGTTTTTAACTGCTTTTAGTTAGTTTTTTTTTTTTACTATTTTGTCTTAATTAAATTATTGTAGCAGCGCCAAATAACCTTAAATGTTGCGGCGCCTAACAAAAAAATCCAATCCAATCCTATCAAAAGCTTTTGATATATCTAACGCAACAGCAAATGATTCACCGAAATCTCTAAAAGAGACCCAGTAAAGAAAGCCAGATTGTTACGGCCCGCCCGTAACATACATTACTACCATCACCTCCTCCGCTTGTTACCTCGTTCGCCACCTCTCCGCCTCCCTTCCACGTCACCGTCTCGTGAACCTTCCACGTCACCGTTTCATGAAGCCCGCTACTGTCCCGAAGTTGGATTCACGCGGCCCTTTCGACTCAACCGAAAGTGTTGAGCCAGCTCTTGGTTTTCTGGATTGGGAGTTGAGATCCAAGCCTCAACCAGTGAACACAACGCCTCTTGGGTCTACCGTGGGATCAACCATCACCCAGCATTTCACCACTGCGACACCGCATAAGTATCACTTCCCTCGTCCGTGTTTTCCACATTGCCTCTATATAGGATTAGGATTATTGTTAGGTATTAAGTTGGGTTCTTTATTGTTGTATTTATTACTGTGTTATATGTATATGTGTATGTCATTTTCCTGTGTTTCATGTTATATATCTGTGTTTCATGTTTCTTGTTATATATGTGTCAATTTCATTATGGGTTATTAAAATAGCTTTTAAAGTGACCCCTTTGCATTTCCTCACCAGTTGAACCTGCAGTGTTTTTTTTTATTGTTATTGTTCACCGGCTCTCCGATGCCAATCTTACCAGTTTAACCGGTGAACGTAACAATTGGCGACCGTGACAGGACCATTATAACCCATGTTCAGTGTTCCATTTTTCCAGTGACTTTTTTCTGTGATTGCTTGTGTTTCTGTGGTGTTGTGACTCTGATGTGTTTTTTTCTGTGACTTACTCTGCGTGTGGTTTAAATTTACCTTTGTGCGATCAAGTGGCTCCTTTTGGGTTAAACGTGCTTCGTGACTTTCATTGGTATCGCATAGCAGTGGTAGAGCAGGAAACCAGGTAGAAAGGCGTGTTCACCGATAGCACTTATCTCTATTTTTGCACATAGGCAGGTGTGTAATAAGTGTTATCCAAGTGTTGGGATCATCATATGTTCATGCGAACCCTCAATCCCTCACTTCGCGGATCATTTTTCTCGCTAGTTAGAATCGGCCATTTTAACTAGTCTCTCAGACTAATCCGCCTCCTTATCAATAACAAGTCTCAGTACAATTCGCTCCTCACTCTCAAGTCTCGTAACTAGAGTAATCCGGATCCCTCTTAATGCCGTAACTCTCTAGTTTACCCTCATTAGTGATTGTACTCATAAGTGTTTACTTAAGTATAATCTAGGTAATTTCAAGGTTGCCTTTATTATCACTCTGCCAAGTTCCTCACTTAAGTAATTCGCTTATCATTTTTTTTTTTTTTGTTGTGGTTTAACATCTATTTAATATGGCTTCCGCTCAGTTTAACGTTGAAGATTTTTGTGCCGACCCTTCTCTGGAACAACTTAAAGATGCTAATATAAAGAAGGACCAATGGAAGACCATCGCTAAACATTTTGATGTTCCCATCACGTCTCAGATGACTAAAGAGGTCATTAAGAATGTAGTTGTTGAACATCTAGTGCAAGAAGGTCAGTTGCTAGGAAATGCCATAGAAGAGTTAACTCCCATGTCAGCCTCTACGAGGACTATAATACACAGTCCCCAGGAAGAACAGGATAAGAGTAGGATAAGTCAATGGGAAATTGAGAAGCTTAAACTAGAATACCGGATGCATGAAAACAAATGCAACTACAGGCAGAAAAAGAAAGAGAACTACAGGAAAAGAAATGCAACTACAGAGAATTAGAAAGGAAAGACAAATGCAACTACAGGCAGAAAAAGAAGATAAAGATAATGCAAGAGGAAAAACAAGGCAACTACAGGCAAGAGAGAGAATTTCAGTTACAACTTAGAAGGCAGGAGAAAGAGTTAGAAATTCAGGAGTTAGCCCTACGAAATGACGCTAAGTTTAGAGGGAAGAAATAGATATAAAGAAACAGTTAGCAAGCTTTAATCCTGCTACAGCTGCTCCGCTAGTTCCCCCTTTTGATGAATCTGATGTTGACGGGTCATTTCGCGCTTTTGAGAGCATTGCTAATAGGAATAAATGGCCCAAGGATCAGTGGGTGTCTCTCCTTGTCCCTAAGCTAGTAGGAAAAGCTTATAGGGTATACAACGGCCTTAGTGATGAGGTAGAATATGAAGAGATCAAAGGTAACATTCTAGACGCCTACTCTATCACTTCTGATGGATACAGACAACAGTTTCGAAAGTATGTGAAACCAGAGTCTCACACCTATGTTGAATTCGCTAGTGAGAAACTAAGACAATTTAAGAAATGGTTAGCCGCCCTTAACATTACCACCTTTTCGGAGTTGCTCAATCTAATGGTCCTGGAAGAATGGAAGAACAAGTTACCTTTAATATTCTGAGGCATGTGGAAGAACGGGAGAGAGTGATCTTATGTCTGCCGCTAAAGTGGCTGATGCGTTTGCTTTGTTGATGGGATCCCTGGGTAGTAGAGGTCGTGGTTCACTGTCTAATGTTAGGTCCTCCTTTGGGGAAGGTTTTGGGGCGCGGGTGGTAAGCCAACCGGATTCTCGCCAAATGCATATAATTCCCCCTGGTGTACATACTGTAAGAAGCCAGGTCACACGATCCAGAAATGTAGACACCCAAATTGCAAGGGTTCTCAACGTCAATTTTCTTTTGTGGCCCCTAAACCTAACACATTTGAGAACAAGAAACCAGTGGCCCTAGCTAACCCTGTCAACTCTCCTCTAGAACTTTATGACTCGTACATGTATCAAGGTAAAGTGTCCTGACTGATGGTAAAGACAAGGCAATAAATATCAAGGTTCTGCGTGATACAGGTGCTGCCCAATCCATCTTAAGGGAAGATGTCATCCCTAACATCAAACAGGCTTTCACTGGGAGAAGGTGATCCTTACAGGTCTCGAATCACAGCTCTCCTATCCTTTGGCTAATATTAGCTTACAGTGCCCGTTCATTTCAGGAGAGGTTGAGGTAGCCATTAAACCTGGTGAACTGCCAGTACCGGGGTACATCTTGTACTGGGTAATGATCTTGCGGGTAACTTGGCTGTTCCAAACTTAATTGTTCTTGATTCTCCCTTAACAGAAAGTCCCACTAAGACCCTGGACGAAACATCCCTCACTTCTTCCCAGTGTGTGCAGTCACCAGGTCTCAGTCCAAGTCCCCTGCCCTTTCATCACCTCCTCCACCAATGATTGCCTCTACTGACAACTTGTATAATAACATCATTTCAAAGGAGAATTTGATTAATGCTCAGGAACAGGATCTCACTTTGGCTAAGATCAGACATGTTGCCAGTGAGACAAAGGATATGTCTAAATTGCCTTGTTTTTATTATCAGGAAGGAGTCCTGATGCGTGCCTACAGACCTCCTGAACTGAAACAACTAGACACCTGGTCAGAAACACATCAAGTTGTCATCCCTTGTCTGTAAGACCAGCCATTATAGAACTAGCTCATGATGGATTGTCAGGTCATCTAGGCATCCAAAAACCTACAAGAAGGCTCTTCAACATTTTTTTGGCCAGGAATGAAAAAGGATGTGTCACACTATGTAAAAACATGTCACATATGTCAAATTGTGGGTAAGCCTAACGAACGCCTTGTGCCAGCTCCTCTGACGCCTATTCCAGTTCAGACGGAGCCCTTCGAAAAGATCATTCTAGACTGCGTAGGGCCCTTACCCAAAACCAAACGAGGGAATCAGTATTTGTTAACCCTCATGGATCCCACTACCAGGTACCCTGAAGCATTCCCTCTTAAGAACATCACATCAAAGACCATTGTAAAACATCTAATACATTTTTCACCTCGGTAGGAATTCCAAAACAAATTCAGTCTGACAAGGGTAGCAATTTCACTAGCCATTTTTCCAACAGATAGTGAATGAGCTAAACATCGACCATGTTACCTCCTCGGCTTACCACCCCAATCCCAAGGCTGTCTGGAGCGGTTTCACCAAACATTAAAATCCATGATGAAGAAGTATTGCTTGGAGCATCAAGGAGACTGGGATGAAAGTATTTCTTTCCTTCTCTTCGCTTTAAGAGAATCTCCTCAAGATTCTTTAGGTTACTCCCTTTTGAATTACTCTATGGTAGACAGATCAGGGGGCCTCTCAAAATATTAAAGGATCAATGGTTTACTCAAAATACTCCTTCAAGCCCCAGTGTGTCTGACTACATCAGTAACCTTAAGAATAAAATCAGTGAAGTCAGATCTTTTGCTAAATCAAACTTCCTCAAATCTCAAACTAAAATGCAACAGAATTCTCTTCCCAAATCTGTCATGAGAAGTTTCAAACCAGGAGACAAGGTTTTACTTTTCTCCCCACTCCAGGCAATGCTCTTCACAGTAAGTTCATGGGACCTTATGTTGTGGCTCAAAAACTAAGTCCATTAAATTATGTGGTCCACACTCCTGACCGTCGTAAGGATTCCCAACTAGTTCATATTAATCTAATGAAACCTTACCACTCCAGAGAACCAGAGGACGACTTGTCTCGCACTGTACCTGTATGTCTGGTAGGGAAGGAGTCTGGTCCTGTGCCCCCCGAGGAAGAGTCCGACATCGAATTCCTCTTCTCGTCACCTAAAGGACGCCCCTCAAACAGCCAAATCATGTCCAACCTTGATGAGGTGTTTCTTTCCTTAACACCTTCACAACAGTCTGATCTTAAAAAGTTATTGCTAGACTTTTCTGAAATCACAGGTGACCTTCCAGGAGTTTGTAATACTATCCAACATGACATAACATTAATATCTAATGACATCAAGCCTATAAGACAACCAGCCTATCGCATTTCACCCATTAAAAGAGACTTGATGAAAAAAGAGGTAGACTATCTGCTCTGTCATCACCTTGCAGAACCTAGTATATCTCCTGGGCTTCTCCTGCCTGTTAACATCTAAGCCAGATGGTAGTAGTCGATTTTGCACCGACTACAGGAAATTAAATAAAGTGACGGTGCCAGACTCCTACCCATTGCCCTTGATAGAGGACCTTATAGATAGTATAGGAGTAGCCAAATTTGTAACCACTATAGACTTGCTTAAAGGTTACTACCAGATTCCCTCTCGGACGAGGCCCAAATAATATCCGCCTTCATCACCCCCTTCGGACTATACCAATACACAGTGATGCCCTTTGGCTTGTCTAATGCTCCCGCCACCTTCCAGAGGGCTATAAATTACATCACTCAGGACTTGGAGGGAACATCTGCATATCTGGACGACCTGGTGGTGACTGCGGACGACTGGGCGACACATCTGACCCGTCTTCGGAGGCTGATGGGTCGGTTGCAGGAAGCCGGGCTTACAATCAACCTGGCCAAGTCCACCTTCAGGAAGTCTACGGTGGTCTACCTGGGACATGTGGTGGGGAACGGCAAGGTTCACCCCAAGAGAGCTAACGTGGAGGCCATCCTTGGCTTCCCTGTCCCTACCACCAGGAAAGCTCTCATGAGGTTCTTGGGGATGGCTGGTTTTTACAGACGCTTCTGTAAGAACTTCTCCACCCTGGCCGCCCCCCTGACGGACCTTATCAGCACTTCCGTCCCCTTCCACTGGACCCCGACCTGTGACCAAGCCTTCCAACACCTCAAGGCGTTCTCTCCTCGGAACCAGTGGTCTGGACGCCGGATCACTCCCGCCCCTTCCATCTACAAGTGACCATATCAAGGGGGTGGACAACATCATCGCCGACGCCTTATCAAGATCTCCGTCTCACCTCCTTCATGAGCCCATTACGGAGGTCTTAGGGGGGAGGAAATGTTACGGCCCGCCCGTAACATGCATTACTACCATCACCTCCTCCGCTTGTTACCTCGTTCGCCACCTCTCCGCCTCCCTTCCACGTCACCGTCTCGTGAACCTTCCACGTCACCGTTTCATGAAGCCCCGCTACTGTCCCGAAGTTGGATTCACGCGGCCCCTTTCGACTCAACCGAAAGTGTTGAGCCAGCTCTTGGTTTTCTGGATTGGGAGTTGAGATCCAAGCCTCAACCAGTGAACACAACGCCTCTTGGGTCTACCGTGGGATCAACCATCACCCAGCATTTCACCACTGCGACACCGCATAAGTATCACTTCCCCTCGTCCGTGTTTTCCACATTGCCTCTATATAGGATTAGGATTATTGTTAGGTATTAAGTTGGGTTCTTTATTGTTGTATTTATTACTGTGTTATATGTATATGTGTATGTCATTTTCCTGTGTTTCATGTTATATATCTGTGTTTCATGTTTCTTGTTATATATGTGTCAATTTCATTATGGGTTATTAAAATAGCTTTTTAAAGTGACCCCTTTTGCATTTCCTCACCAGTTGAACCTGCAGTGTTTTTTTTTTTTATTGTTATTGTTCACCGGCTCTCCGATGCCAATCTTACCAGTTTAACCGGTGAACGTAACACGTACGTACAAGGAAAAGGAGAGGACTGTTTTGTAGACCATTGTGAATGTCTAAAGTATAAAGCCTTAATCTTATCATACCACTGTCTGTTGTTGGTGAGTTTGAGTTGATGAATTTTGTTTGGGTAATGACTTGCTTTCGCTATCTTTATCTTCCATATCACTTTGTTCCTTAGTTTCCTGTATTGCATGGAAGTATGGAAGGCCCAGTTCCTCTGCTTAATGAGCCTTTTAATGCGGGGCATCATCCACGGAACATCAGATGGGTCCACTGTGTCGCTCTTTGCTGGGAAGTAGTGGTGGAAGGCTGCTGATGTGGTGGAAACAAAGTTGTGCCACTTAGTGCGTACGTCTTCCACTTGTAGCACCTCATTCCAAGGGTGTTGTGTTACTAACTGTTCAGACAACCTGAGGGCATAGGTCGATAGGTCTTGATGACCTTGGAGTGCAAGGATGAGGTGGTGCACGGGTGCGGACAACCACAGGATGGAGAGGTGTGTGCTGCGTCCCACAGGGGGTAGGGGTTGGGGGGACGGGTAGTGATGATGTAGGTCAGTCATGATAAGGTCGAGTTTGGCTTGTTGGAGAGTGGGGAACCCAACGACTTGGGTTAGGTGTAGCTGGTGTAGAATTTCACTCACATCTAGTCTGTTAAAATTTCCGCAGATAACCAGCTTGGCAGCAGGATTTTTCATTCTGAGAGTATCAGCCATGTTTATTATGTGCTCAGTAGTTGTGCTGTGGGGGCACGGGGGCGGGGGTGGTATGCAACACAGAGGATGATGGAGGCTGCGTCTCACGGGGTGGGAGGATGGGAGTCACTCGTACCCAGAGGGCCTCCACTCGGGGGGGGACAGCCACCGGGAGGTGGGAGAGGACAACAGAGTTAGATGGAGGGGAGAGAAAAAAAACTGTCAGACACGCCTCAGAACGCCTAGCTTCATAGAAACTGTTTCAGCTGGAGATGAAATGAGAAGTTTCCAGTTTTTTTTTTTTCTTTTTATGGAAGAAGGAAAACTGGCAAGGGCAACAAATGTGAAAAAAAAAAAGGCCCACTGGAACTGCAGTTTTCCTAAAAGATCTGAAAGAATCAGCGAAAATTCGAGGATATGCCTTAACACCTCTCTCTTAAGGACGACTAGTCGTAGAAAGATGGAAATACAGAAGCAGGTAGGGAATTCCAGAGTTTACCAGTGAAAGGTTTGAGTGACTGAGAATACTGGTTAACTCTTGTATTAGAGGGTTTGACAGAATAGGGATGCGAGGAATAAGAAAGCCTTGTGCCGCGAGAGAAGGGAAGGCATGCAGTTAGTAAAATCAGTAGAACAGTTAGCATGAAAATAGCAACAAAAGATAGAAAGAGATGCAACATTTCGGCGGTGAGAAAGAGGTTGAAGACAGTCAGTCAGAGGAGGGGAGTTGATAAGACGAAAAGCTTTTGATTCCACCTTATCCAATAAAACTGTGTGAGTGGAACCACCCCCAAACAAGCGAAAACATTATGAGAGAAGGATGGACCGAGGATATTCAATAGAGATGATAGGGACAGCTGAGTGTCATTAAAGAAGATGGGATAGTTGTCTAAAAGGTTGTATAGAGTTGATAGATGGAAGAATTGAATTTTTGAGGCATTGATAGCTGCCAGTTTTTTTCTGCTCCAATCAGATATCTTAGAAAGATCAGAAGTCAGGCATTCTGTGGCGTCCCTGCTTGATATGTTGACTTCCTAAAAGGACGTGGAAAGATGTTTTTTTTTTTTTTTTACGTAAGGAAGAGGGCCAGCCAAGGGCAAAAAAAAAAGAAAGTTAGAAAAAGCCCCACTTGAGCGCTGGCTCTCCAAAGAGTACAAAAAGTGCCATAACCGTCAGCCAGAATTAGGGGAGCAAATGCCTCGATACCTCCCTCTTAAAAGAAGACAAGTTGTAGGAATTTGGAAATACAGATGCAGGGAGGGAGTTCCAGAGTTTACCAGTGAAAGGGATGAATGATTGAGCGTACTGGTTAACTCTTGCATTAGAGTTGGACAGAATAGGGATGAGAGGAAGAAGAAAGCCTTGTGCAGCGTGGCCGCAGGAGGAGGGGAGGCATGCAGTTAGCAAGATCAGTAGAACAGTTACCATGAAAATAGCGATAAAATATAGAAAGGGATGCAACATTTCGGCGGTGAGAAAGAGACTGAAGACAGTTAGTCAGAAGAGGGGAGTTGATGAGACGAAGAGCTTTCGATTCCACCCTATCAAGCAAAGCTGTGTGACTGGAACCCCCCCCAAACATGCGAAGAGTACTCCATACAGGGACGGATAAGGCCCTTATACAGAGTAAGCAGTTTGAGGGGCGAGAAAAACTGGCGGAGACGCCTCAGAACACCTAACTTCATAGAAGGTGTTTTAGCAAGAGATGAGATGTGAAGTTTCCAGTTAAGATTATGAGCAAAGGACAGACCGAGGATATTCATTGTGGAAGAGAGAGACAGTTGAGTGTCATTGAAGAAGAAGGGATAGTTGTCTGGAAGGTTGTGTCGAGTTGATAGATGGAGGAATTGAGTTTTTGAGGCATTGAAAACTACTAGATTTTCTCTGCCCCAATCGGAAATTTTAGAAAGATCGGAAGTCAGGCGTTCCGTGGCGTCCCCGCGTGATCTGTTAATTTCCTGAAGGGTTGGACGTCTCTGAAAGAACGTGGAAAGATGTAGGGTGGTATCATCAGCGTAGGAGTGGATAGGGCAAGAAGTTTGGTTAAGAAGGTCATTAATGAATAATAGAAAGAGAGTGGGTGACAGGACAGAACCCTGAGGAACACCACTATTAATAGGTTTAGGAGAAGAACAGTAGCCGTCTACCACAGCAGCAATAGAGCGGTCGGAAAGGAAACTTGAGATAAAGTTGCAGAGAGAAGGATAGAAGCCGTAGGAGGGCAGTTTTGAAATCAAAGCTTTATGCCAGACTCTATCAAAAGCTTTTGATATGTCTAACGCAACAGCAAAAGTTTCACCGAAATCTCTAAAGAGGATGACCAAGACTCAGTAAGGAAAGCCAGAAGATCACCAGTAGAGCGACCTTGACGGAAGCCATACTGGCGATCAGACAGAAGATTGTGAAGTGACAGATGTTTGAGAATCTTCCTATTCAGGATAGATTCAAAAACTTTAGACAAGCAAGAGATTAAAGCTATAGGACGGTAGTTTGAGGGGTTAGAACGGTCACCCTTTTAGGAACAGGCTGAATGTAGGCGAACTTCCAGCAAGAAGGAAAGGTAGAAGTCGATAGACAAAGTTGGAAGAGTTTGGCCAGGCAAGGTGCAAGCACAGAAGCACAGTTTTTGAGAACAATAGGAGGGACCCCATCAGGTCCATAAGCCTTCCGAGGGTTTAGGCCAGCAAGGGCATGGAAAACATCATTACGAAGAATTTTGATTGTAGACATGAAATAGTCAGTGGGAGGAGGAGAGGAGGACAAGCCCAGAATCGTCCAAGGTGGAGTTGTGAGCAAAGGTTTGAGAAAAGAGTTCAGCTTTAGAGACAGAAGAGATGGCAGTGGTGCCATCAGGATGAAATAAAGGAGGGAAAGATGAAGAAGTGAAGTTATTTGAGATGTTTTGGCTAGATGCCAGAAGTCACGAGGAGAGTTTGAGTTTGAAAGATTTTGACATTTCCTATTTATGAAAGAGTGTTTGGCAAGTTGAAGAACAGACTTGGCATGTTTCCGGGCAGAGAAATAAAGTGCATGAGATTCAGGAGATGGAAGGCTCAAGTACCTTTTGTGGGCAACCTCTCTATCATGTATAGCACGAGAACAGGCTGAGTTAAACCAAGGTTTAGAAGGTTTAGGTTGAAAAAAGAATGAGGAATGTACGCCTCCATGCCAGATACTAACACCTCTGTTATGCGTTCAGCACAAAGAGATGGGTCTCTGACACGGAAGCAAAAATCATTCCAGGGAAAATCAGCATAATACATCCTCAGGTCCCCCAACTGGCAGAGGCAAAACGCCAGAGGCACCTTCGCTTTGGGGATCCTGCGGAGGATTGGAAAAATAGGACAAGATACAGAAATGAGATTGTGATCGGAGGAGCCCAACGGAGATGAAAGGGTGACAGCATAAGCAGAAGGGTTAGAGGTGAGGAAGAGATCAAGAATGTTGGGCGTGTCTCCAAGACGGTCAGGAATACGAGTAGGGTGCTGCACCAGTTGCTCTAGGTCATGGAGGATAGCAAAGTTGAAGGCTAGTTCACCAGGGTGGTCAGTGAAGGGAGAGGAAAGCCAAAGCTGGTGGTGAACATTGAAATCTCTAAGAATGGAAATCTCAGCGAAAGGGTAGAGGGACAGAATGTGCTCCACTTTAGAAGTTAAGTAGTCGAAGAAATTACTATAGTCAGAAGAGTTAGGGAGAGATAAACAGCACAGATGAATTTAGTTTGAGAGTGACTGTTAAGTCGTAGCCAGATGGTGAAAAATTCGGAAGACTCAAGAGCGTGGGCACGAGAGCAAGTTAAGTCGTTGCGTACATAGACGCAACATCCAGCTTTGGAATGAAAATGAGAATAGAGAAAGTAGGAGGGAACAGAGAAGGGGCTACTGTCAGTTGCCTCAGACAGCTGTGTCTCGGTGAGGAAAAGAAGATGAGGTTTAGTAGAGGAGAGGTGGTGTTCCACAGATTGAAAATTAGATCTAAGACCGCGAATGTTGCAGAAGTTAATGTAGAAAAGTTGAGGGAGGTGTCAAGGCATTTGTGGTCTTCAACAGGAGAGGTGTCCGACCTGGGGACATTTTGGTCCCTCTCCAGAGGGACTCTGAGGCGTTGTTTATTTTGGGTCCCATTTTTCTTTTAAATTTTGATTTGGAGTGAAGGATGTATGTGTGGTAAGTGCATGTAGTTTTGTGTGAAAAAGGAGAGCTTTCTTTAGAGGGTAGGCTGTGACTACCCCCTTGAGTTGTGAGACACAAAGGGAAACATTCAACCAGATCACAACTAGCTTTAATGGAAGGTTCACAGCACCTCCTGAACTAGTGCTATTAGATCTCACTGGGAGTAAGTTATTGTTTCGGTAGGTGTCTACTACCTCCTCATCAGCGTAGGAGTGAAAAGTGCAAGAAGTTTGGTTAAGTAGATAATTAAGGAATAATAGAGTGGGTGACAGGACAGAACCCAGAACACCACTGTTGATAGATTTAGAAGAGCTCTTACCTTCTACCACAGCTGCAATAGAACAGTCGGAAAGGAAACTTATGATAAATTGCAGAAAGAAGGATAGAAACCATAGGAGGGCAGTTTTGAAATCAAAGCTTTGTGCCAGACTCTATGAAAAGCTTTTGATATGTCTAATGCTACAGCAAAAGTTTCACCGAAATCTCTAAAAGACGATGACTCATAAGGAAAACCAGAAGATCAATAGTAGAGTGACCTTACTAGCCATACTAGTGATCAGAGAGAAGATTGTGAAATACAAGATGTTTGTGTATCTTCCTATTGAGAATAGATTAGAAAGCTTTAGATACGCATGAAATTAAAGCTATAGGGCGGTAGTTTGAGGGATAAAAATTGTCACTCATTTTAGGAACAGGCTGAATGTAGATAAACTTACAGCATGGAGGAACGGTAGAAGTCACTTGAAAACAATAGGAGGGACCCTATCAGGTCCATAAGCTCTCCGAGGGTTTAGGCCAGCAAGAATTACGAAAAAACTTTAATTAATTGTAGCCATGAAATAGTGAGAGGGAGGAGGAGAGGGAGGGACGAGCTCAGAATCATCCTAGGTGTAGTTGTTAGCATGGGATTGAGAGAAAAGTTCAGCTTTAGAGACAGATGTGATGGCAGTGGTACCCACGCCGCCTACTATTCCTGGAATCATTATACATAGCACAAGAAAAACCAGTTATGGACCTACAAACACAAGATCTACAGATATTGCCTGCAAAAAAAAGAAAACCAACTCGACTTGTCACCGCAGCGAGATCGCTACCAACAACACAGAACCAGCCAATCTCATTGTTGCCCCCACTCAATCAGACCACGCAGTGAGCCAACCAATCAGGTTGCGCCAAACCACGGTTTCCTTTTACCTGATCCATCTACGGACGGGGTATATAAGCCGCATTCGCCATACTTCACACATTTTACCTGAAGATGTTCCCTAAAGAGGAACGAAACGTTGCTACAAACTCTACTTTTGGACAGCTTATCGGGGCTCTTACTGTTCAAGATAGACAATCAATTCGAAAATAATAAAAGACACAACAAGTACTTAATAATGCTGAAGTTGCTCATGCCTTCAAAATCGTCTGTAAGACAGAAAGTTTAGTCCCTGGCTACACTGATATATATATATATATATATATATATATATATATATATATATATATATATATATATATATATATATATATATATATATATATATATATATATATATACACACACACACATATATATATATATATATATATATATATATATATATATATATATATATATATATATATATATATATATATATATATATATATATATATATATATATATATATATATATATATATATATATATATATATATATATATATATATATATATATATATATATATATATATATATATATATATATATATATATATATATATATATATATATATATATATATATATATATATATAGCCAAGTAAATTTGCTGAGTTAGGTAGTTAGATGGTATTTTCTTTCTAATCTAGTAAAGCAAGTTAATGAATG